>NW_022630655.1:0-79321 GCF_010909765.2 Amblyraja radiata | reverse complement strand
TCTCTCTATTCCACCTATCTCTCTCTCTCTCTCTCTATTCCACCTCTCTCTCCCTCTCTACTTTTCCACTCTCTGGGTTACTCTAACCAGGGCTGCCAACATTGGGTGAGAGGTGAGAGTGAGAAATTGCGAGGGTATGCAGCGACCGAGGGGGGGAGAGGAGGGGAGGGGTGGTGGGGGGAGAGGAGGGGAGGCTGGTGGGGGTGGGAGGAGGGTGTCTCCCCTCCCACGGTTGGAAGATTTTGCATTTTTCAGTTTGAAATTGTAGAATCTGGTGCATTCTTTTAACTTACACTTGATGCAACATTTATGCTTCAAATTGGATTAGGTGTGAATAAGGTTAGACTAAATTACATTCCTAATTACTTTCCACAGTAGAGCCAGGCTCTGATCAACAGGTGCAGCACATGAATGACCTTAGTATATTCATGTATGGAAATCAGATTATAATTCATGCTGTTATGCATATATAGAGAAACAAAAACATAGAAGCAAGGCAAGAGAAGTCAGACTTCCATCACCGTTCTGCACAAATAAATCAATAATGCCACATATTCAACCGTATATGGTTCAATGAAATTAAGATATATATGTAAAACATATATATGGAAACAGGCCCTTCAGCCCACCAAGTCGACACCGACCAGCAATCTATCATACACCAGTTGTATCCTACACGCCAGGGACAATTTACTGAAGCCAATTAACCTACAAACCTGCACTTCTTTCAGATGTGGGAGAAACCGGAATTTCCACAGAAAACCATGTGGTCATAAGGAGAATGTACAAATACTGTACAGACAGCACTTGTAGTCAGGATCCAATCTGGGTCTGTGGTGCTGCAAGGCAGCAACTCTACCGCTGCGCCACCGTGCCACACATTATTTTTTTTCTGTAATATTTATTATTTATTATATCACGGTATATGGACACATTTATCTGTTTTGTAGTAAATGCCTACTATTTTCTGTGTGCTTAAGCAAAGCAAGAATTTCATTGTCCTATACAGGGACACATGACAATAAACTCACTTGAACTTGAACTTGAACTTGAACTTTATTATGGTGTCACGTTAATAAAAATGAACACATGAATCTGATTACTGCCTTTAGTTGGATAATACACATCTCCAGGCATTCTGTTTTATGGCTGGTTTTCAAACCTCTTCAGTCTGAAGGTCTCGACCCGAAACATCACCTATTCTTTCTCTCCAGAGATGCTGCCTGTCCTGCTGAGTTATTCCAGCTTTTAGTATCTATCTTCAGTTTAAACCACCATCAGCAGTTCCTTCTTGCACTCTTTATTAAGCGAAACAGGTCCTATTCTCATAATATTATTCACCTCAACTAAGTATTTTCTTCACCTCCGTTGCTGCAGAGAATACAATCCCAGTTATCAAATCTTTCTTCAAAGTGAAAAAAAAATTCCAGCCCTGCCAATATGTTCATAAATCGCCCCTGGATCCTCCCCAGAACAATTGCACCCTTTCTACAGTGTGTCATAGTCTTACAGCATGGAACCAGGGCCCTTCATCCCAACTTGTCCATGCAGATCAACATGCCCCATCTAAACTAGTCCCATTTATCCGCATTTGGTCCAAATCCCTTTAAACCTTGTGTGTGTGTAAGGGTGTGTGTAAGGGTGTGTGTGCCAGCGTGTGTGTAAGGGTGTGTGTTAGGTTGTGTGTAAGGGTGTGTGTTAGGTTGTGTGTGCCAGTGTGTGTGTGTAAGAGTGTGTGTTAGTTTGTGTGTGCCAGTGTGTGTGTGTAAGGGTGTGTGTTGGGTTGTGTGCCAGTGTGTGTGTGTAAGGGTGTGTGTTGAGTTGTGTACCAGTGTGTGTAAGGGTGTGTGTTGGGTTGTGTGTGCCAGTGTGTGTGTGTAAGGGTGTGTGTTGGGTTGTGTGTGCCAGTGTGTGTGTGCCAGTGTGTGTGTAAGGGTGTGTGTGCCAGTGTGTGTGTAAGGGTGTGTGTTGGGTTGTGTGTGTAAGTGTGTGTGTTGGATTGTGTGTGCCAGTGTGTGTGTTTTTTTTTTGTTTGTTTATTTTATTAGAAGTTAATACAATACAAAACAATACAGTGGCACCTAATTTTAGGTGCCAACTATGTCATACCGTAATCCATTCTATGTACAACCTCTAGTTTTATGTTATGAGTAGGCAAGACAAGAAAAAGAAAACAATAGAAAGGGGAAAGAGTGGAAAAATAGATGGTAGAGAGTAGAAAAATGTGAAGTGTGGATATAAAAAATAAAAATAAAAAAAAATAAAATAAAAAGAAAAGGTGGAAAGTAGAAATAGAAGAAAAGGCCCCTTAAAGAGAATTTTTTCAAATCTATATTCGGAGATGTAGATCTATCCACGTCATGAACTGAAATCAGCAATCCTTATGGTACCGCTGCATCACATGATTCCAAAAAGTCGATGAAAGGAGACCAACTCCTTAAGAATTGGTCATATTTATCTATTAGTCGGAGTCTCATTTCTTCAAGGCGTGCTATGTCCATCATATTCCTAATCCACATTTTAACAGTTGGTATGGTTGTATTTTTCCAAAATTTAAGTATCAATTTCTTTCCAATTATTAACCCATAATTAAAAAAACATTTTGGTCTTTATTTAAATTGGTATCTTCTCCTATTATTCCAAATATAATCCATTCCATTTTGGGTTCTATTCTTGACTTGAAGAGCTTTGTAAATATATCAAATATATCACTCCAAAATGTATTCAACTTTGTACATCCTACAAATGAATGTGTTATATTAGCGTTTTGAAACAAACATTTATCGCATCTGGGAGAGACGTTTGGATAAAATTTATTCAACCTCGTTTTTGAATAATATAGTCTATGTAATAATTTGAATTGAATTAAATTATGTCTTGCATTAATAGAACAGTTATGTGTATTCATCAAATACTTTTTCCATCTATCCTTCGAGATCTTTATCATTAGCTCATGTTCCCAATCTTCCCTTAGTGCTTCTGTTGAGGGTGATTCTCTATATAATATATTATTATAAAAGTATGTTATTAATTTTTGTGAATCAGCCTTAATATTCATTGCTTCTTCTAAAGGGTCTAAAAATATAGTTTGAAATCTATGTATATATTTCTTCATAAAGTCACATACCTGTATATATTTAAAATATTGATTATCCTTCAATTTAAATTTTAATTTTAATTGTTGAAATGATAACAGTTTACCCAATTCATACATATCCCCTACTTTCCTAATCCCCAGTCTATCCCATTGTTGATATGTGTTGTCGATGAGAGAAGGTTTGAATGCGGGGTTGTTCAATAGTGGGGTTAGTACTGATAAATTATTTAATTTCAAGGATACTTTTATTTGTTTCCAAATTCTTATTATATTGTGAATAATTGGGTTCTTCTTATATATTATACTATTCAATTTTATCGGTGAGAGCAGGATCGTTCCTATATCGTGCGGATAGCACTCCTCTTTCTCCATTCTTATCCACTCAAACGGCTGAGTGGAACTATCCAGCCAGTACATTATGTTCTTAATATGCACTGCCCAGTAGTAATACATAAAATTAGGTAATGATAAACCCCCAACTTCTTTAGATTTGCACAAATGCTTTCGTTGAATTCTATGTGTTCTGTAATCCCATATAAAATTAGTGATAGTGGAATCTAGTTTTTTGAAAAAATATTTTGGAATATATATTGGGATCGCTTGAAACAAATATATTAATTGTGGTAAGAAAGTCATTTTTATAGCGTTAATTCTACCTATCAATGAGAGCGGAAGTGTTTTCCAAAATTTAATCATATCATTCAGTTTATTTAATAGTGGTATAAAATTGGCACTAAATAATGATTTGTGTCTTCTCGTAATTTGAATACCCAGATACTTGAATTTTTCTGTTGCAATTATGAAGGGGAATTTTAGTAAGTGTCTCGAATCCTGTGGTTTTAAAGACATAATTTCGCTTTTATCCCAATTTATTCTATATCCTGAAAAAGAGCCGAATTCCTCAATTAGTGTTAATAAGGTGGGTATACTCGTTTGTGTATTAGTAATATATAAAAGAATATCATCAGCATATAGTGAAATTTTATTCTTTGAATCCTTAGTGTTATATCCGTGAATATTCGGGTGATTTCTAATCTTTTCGGCCAACGGTTCTATCATAAGGGCAAATAGCAATGGTGATAAGGCACACCCTTGCCTATTACCCCTTGATAAGTAAAATTTTGGAGATAGCGTATTGTTAGTTAATATTCTTGTCGTAGGTCTATCGTAAAGTAGTTTAACCCATCTAATAAAATTCTCTCCCATATTGAATTTTTGGAGTACCTTATATAAATACTGCCATTCTACTTGATCAAATGCCTTCTCTGCATCCAGCGTGATAACTGAAATATCTTCATTGTCCTCATTATGAGAGTACATTATATTGAAAAGCCTTCTCAAATTATTAAATTATTGTCTTTTGGGTATAAATCCCGTTTGATCCGTATTTATTAAATTGTTAATATAAATATTTAGCCTTCTGGCTAGAATCTTTGCTAAAATTTTCTGATCCGTATTTAGTAGTGAAATAGCTCTATAAGAACCCGGTTCATCTAAATCTTTATCTTTTTTTGGTATAAGTGTTATTGTTGCTTCTGCTAGGGTTTCTGGTAGTTTATTTTCGGTATAAGCCTGCGTGTATAAATTGAATAATCTTGGTATAATTGACTCCTGAAATCTTTTATAAAATTCATTACTAAAACCGTCTGGTCCTGGGGTCTTTCCATTTTTCAGTGAGTTTATTATTTGTTTTTTTTCTTCACTAGTAATCCGTGCTCTTAATTGCTCTTGTTCTAAATTATCCAATTTTGGGAGCTTGCAATTATCTAAAAAATTTGTAATTTTACTTACATCTGTATTTATTTTAGATGTATATAAATTGTGATAAAATTGGGCAAACCTCTTGTTAATATCCTTAGGCAGTGTTAAAAACTCACACCTCCTACCCTCACCCCCCCCCCCCCACCCTCACCCGCAACCTAACACACAAGGGGGTGAGGGTGGGGGGTGTGAGCGGTGCTTCAGGGGGTTGTGGGGGGGGGGGTGAGGGTGGGGGGTGTGAGCGATACCTCAGGGGGTTGGGGGGGGGTGAGGGTGGGGGGTGTGAGCGGTACCTCAGGGGGTTGGGGGGGGGATGTCTCACCTCTCACACACTGAGAATACAATCCCAGTTATCAAATCTTTCTTCAAAGTGAAAAAAAAATTCCAGCCCTGCCAATATGTTCATAAATCGCCCCTGGATCCTCTCCAGAACAATTGCACTCTTTCTACAGTGTGTCATAGTCCTACAGCATGGAAACAGGCCATTCATCCCAACTTGTCCATGCAGATCAACATGCCCCATCTAAACTAGTCCCATTTATCCGCATTTGGTCCAAATCCCTTTAAACCTTGTGTGTGTGTAAGGGTGTGTGTAAGGGTGTGTGTGCCAGCGTGTGTGTAAGGGTGTGTGTTAGGTTGTGTGTAAGGGTGTGTGTTAGGTTGTGTGTGCCAGTGTCTGTGTGTAAGGGTGTGTGTTAGTTTGTGTGTGCCAGTGTGTGTGTGTAAGGGTGTGTGTTGGCTTGTGTGCCAGTGTGTGTGTGTAAGGGTGTGTGTTGAGTTGTGTGCCAGTGTGTGTAAGGGTGTGTGTTGGGTTGTGTGTGCCAGTGTGTGTGTGTAAGGGTGTGTGTGCCAGTGTGTGTGTGCCAGTGTGTGTGTAAGGGTGTGTGTGCCAGTGTGTGTGTAAGGGTGTGTGTTGGGTTGTGTGTGTAAGGGTGTGTGTTGGATTGTGTGTGCCAGTGTGTGTGTAAGGGTGTGTGTTGGGTTGTGTGTGCCAGTGTGTGTGCCAGTGTATGTGTAAGGGTGTGTGTGCCAGTGTGTGTGTAAGGGTGTGTGTTAGGTTGCGTGTGAGAGTGAGTGTGTTAGTGAAGCGGTAACAACACCCGGAGTGAGCAGAGACTTGGCGATGTGCGGGGAGCATTGCCCTCCCCCCCTCCCCTCCCCGGGAATGCGGGCCGGTCCAGGTGCTCTGTGTCCAGCTGGGGTCCGGGGGAGGTGAGGGTGGGGGGTGTGAGGGTGGGGGTGTGAGCGGTGCCTCAGGGGCGGGGGTTGGGGGGGTGAGGGTGGGGGGTGTGAGGGTGGGGGGTGTGAGGGTGGGGGGTGTGAGGGTGGGGGGTGTGAGGGTGGGGGGTGTGAGCGGTGTGAGCGGTACCTCAAGGGGTTGGGCGGGGGGTGAGGGTGGGGGGTGTGCGCGGTGGAGGTGGTGTGAGCGGTGCCTCAGGGGCGGGGGTTGGGGGAGGGGGGTGAGGGTTTGGGGGGGGTGTGAGGGTGGGGGTGTGAGCGGTGCTTCAGAGGGTTGTGGGGGGGGTGAGGGTGGGGGGTGTGAGCGGTGCTTCAGGGGGTTGTGGGGGGGTGAGGGTGGGGGTGTGAGCGGTACCTCAGGGGGTTGGGCGGGGGGGGTGAGGGTGGGGGGTGTGAGCGGTACCTCAGGGGGTTGTGGGGGGGTGAGGGTGGGGGTGTGAGCGGTACCTCAGGGGGTTGGGGGGGGGGGTGAGGGTGGGGGGTGTGAGCGGTACCTCAGGGGGTTGGGGGGGGGGTGAGGGTGGGGGGTGTGAGCGGTACCTCAGGGGGTTGGGGGGGGGGTGAGGGTGGGAGGTGTGAGCGGTACCTCAGGGGGTTGGGCGGGGGGGTGAGGGTGGGGGGTGTGAGCGGTGCCTCAGGGGCGGGGGGTGAGGGTGGGGGGTGTGAGCGGTGCCTCAGGGGGTTGGGGGGGGGGTGAGGGTGGGGGGTGTGAGCGGTACCTCAGGGGCGGGGGGTGAGGGTGGGGGATGTGAGCGGTGCCTCAGGGGGTTGGGGGGGGGTGAGGGTGGGGGGTGTGAGCGGTGCCTCAGGGGCGGGGGGTGAGGGTGGGGGGTGTGAGCGGTGCCTCAGGGGCGGGGGGTGAGGGTGGGGGGTGTGAGCGGTGCCTCAGGGGGTTGGGAGGGGGGGTGAGGGTGGGGGGTGTGAGCGGTACCTCAGGGGGTTGGGCGGGGGGGGTGAGGGTGGGGGGTGTGAGCGGTGCCTCAGGGGCGGGGGGTGAGGGTGGGGGGTGTGAGCGTTGCCTCAGGGGCGGGGGGTGAGGGTGGGGGGTGTGAGCGGTGCCTCAGGGGGTTGGGCGGGGGGGGTGAGGGTGGGGGTGTGAGCGGTGCCTCAGGGGGTTGGGCGGGGGGGGGGTGGGGGCGGGGGGGGGTGAACGGTGCCTCAGGGGGTGAGGATGGGGGATGTCTCACCTCTCACACAATCCCATGTCTCACCCATCACACAAGCTGCACGGGAATGTGAATGCGGGTGAGGCAACATCTATAGAGCGGTGGACAAAATGCTGGAGAAATGCTTGAGTGTGAAGAAGGGTCAAACTCAAACAAACTCAAGAAACACATTCTTGTCTCCATTGCCATTTTAAATAGTGTGCGATGGGCTTAAGCCAATTAAATTGCTCGTTGTTTACGGGGAACCCGCCGACAGAAAACTATTCTCATTGATGAGCGTGACTTTATTTATTTATTTATTTGTTTATATTTTAAAATATTTCATCAGCGTGAGAGCTTCTGTCATCAGCGTGAGAGCGTTAGAAATTCGTCAAATGCGTGAGCCTCACGCTCAATGCGTGAGAGTTGGCAGCCCTGACATGTTCACCTACTCTTTGTTTAATCAATTATTTACAATAATATACGCAGTACGAAATAAATGGAAACAAAACCCACCACCATAATGCAAGTCAAACAAATATACTAAATAAACTATTGTAGTGGTGCCTGCTGGCGCACGCAGGTATCGAACCCGGCGTTCGGAAGCCGCGCTCACATGACTCGGGAGGGGCTGCTTGTTTTCGCGCGGTTTTGCTTTCACGCGCCAGTTCGGCGCTGACCATCGATGTGGCCAGACGTGTCTAGAGAACCTGTGTACTGAAAACTGAACTTTCCAATAAAGATCCATTTGAAACTTCAGTTGTCGTTCTTGAGACCGCCAAACTATTATACAACTATATCACCATCCTCATTAAGGATGCATTCTACCCCCTGCATTGTCCAGTGGTCCCGGAAATCCCCCTTGATCCCCATGGACAGCGCGTATTCCCTCTCTAGTACCACCCGAGCATGGACGTAACCCCGGAATAGAGGAAGGCAGCCGGCTCGGGCAAAGCTCTCATTTGCCTGGCGCCGTGACTTGGCCAGGCCTAGGAGCAACATCTACTGTTTACAAGAGTGAACTGAATACCATTGGGCGTGTGGCTGCTGGGTGCAAATTTGACCCTGTGATCACGGGACCTCTGTAGATGCTGCAGGATCCTACAGCCTCGCATGTGCATGGACGGTGGTCTTACTGTGTCAGTGGGTGCACGGACATAGAAGCTGAGTTTTCCGTCTCACTGAAATCTCTCAGCCGCAGCCTCTGAGCAGCTGCAGCTTCCTGGGGTTCAGGTGATGCCTGCACTGAGCTGACAACATTTGCTGGGGAATGGCCGAGGGATCTGACATCCTGGTGACCAGGACACTGCTCACTGGGAGTAGCTGGAAGGTGTGAGGGTGAATAAGTCACCTGGACCACATATCCCACACCCTAGAGTTCTGAAAGAGGTAGCTGTAGAGATTTGGCAGGCATCAGTAGTGATCTTTCAAGAATCACTAGAGTCAGAAAAGATGAGGTACGAAGGTAAGCTAGCCAAGAATATAAAGGAGGATAGTAAAAGCTTCTTTTGGTATGTGAAGAGGAAAAAATAGTTCAGACCAAAGTTGGACCCTTGAAGATTGAAAAAGGTGAATTTATTATGGGGAACAAGGAAATGGCAGATGTCTTGAACAGGTATTTTGGATCTGTCTTCACTAAGGAGGACACAAACAATCTTCCTGATATAGTAGTGGCCGGAGGATCTGGGGTGACGGAGGAACTGAAGGACATCCACATTAGGCAGGAAATGGTGTTGGGTAGACTGATGGGACTGAAGGCTGATAAATCCCCAGGGCCTGATGGTCTGCATCCCAGGGTACTTCAGGAAGTGACTCCAGAAATCGTGGATGCATTGGTGATAATTTTCCAATAATCTATACATTCAGGATCAGTTCCTGTGGATTGGAGGGTAGCTAATGTTATCCCACTTTTTAAGAAAGGCGGGAGAAAGAAAACAAGGAATTATAGACCAGTTAGCCTGACATCGGTGGTGGGGAAGATGCTGGAGTCAATTATAAAAGATGAAATAATAGCACAATTGGATTGCAGTAACAGGATCGGTCCGTGTCAGCATGGATTTACAAAGGGGAAATCATGCTTGACTAATCTTCTGGAATTTTTTGAGGATGTAACTCGGAAAATGGACAAGGGAGAGCCAGTGGATGTAGTGCAGACTTTCAGAAAGCATTTGATAAGGTCCTACATAGGAGATTAGTGGGCAAAATGAGGGCACATGGTATTGGGGGTAGAGTGCTGACATGGATAGAAAATTGGTTGACAGACAGGAAACAAAGAGGAGGGATAAACAGGTCCCTTTCAGAATGGCAGGGAGTGACTAGTGGGGAACCGCATGGCTCGGTGCTGAGACCGCAGCTATTTACAATAAACATCAATGATTTGGATGAAGTAACATGAGCAAATTTGCAGATGACCCAAAGCTGGGTGGCAGTGTGAACTGTGAGGAGGATGCTATGAGAATGCAGGGTGACTTGGACAGTTTGAGGGTGTGGGCAGATGCATGGCAGATGAAGTTTAATGAAGATAATGTGAAGATTTGATCGCAAAAACAGGAAGGGAGATTACTATATAAATGGTGTCAAGTTGGGAAAAGGGGAAGTACAACAGGATCTGGGAGGTCCTTGTTCATCAGTCTATGAAAGTAAGCATACAGGTTCTGCAGGCAGTGAAGAAAGTGAATGGCGTGTTGGCCTTTATAACAAGAGAAGTCGAGTATAGGAGCAAAGAGCTCCTTCTGCAGTTGTACAGGGCCCTAGTGAGACCACACCTGGTGTGTGTGCAGTTTTGGTCCCCTAATTTGAGGAAGGACATTCTTGCTATTGAGGGAGTGCAAGGTTAATTCCTGGGATGGCGGGACTGTCATATGCTGAGAGAATGGAGCGGCTGGGCTTGTATACTCTGGAATTTAGAAGGATGAGAGGGAATTTTATTGAAACATATAAGATTGTTAATGGTTTGGACAATCTAGAGGCAGGAAACATGTTCCCGATGTTGGGGGAGTCCAGAACCAGGGGCCACAGTTTAAGAATAAGGAGTAAGCCATTTAGAACGGAGACGAGGAAACACTTTTTCTCACAGAGAGTTGTGAGTCTGTGGAATTCTCTGCCTCAGTAGGCGGTGGAGGCAGGTTCTTTGGATGCTTTCAAGAGAGAGCAAGATAGGGCTCTTAAAGGTAGTGGAGTCAGGGGATATGGGGAGAAGGCAGGAACGGGGTACTGATTGGGGATGATCACCCATGATCACAGCGAATGGCGGTGCTGGCTCGAAGGGCCGAATGGCCTCCTCCTGCACCTATTGTCTATTGCTCATTGTTCCAGAGGACTGGAAAATCACAATAAAATATCAATTGTTTAAGACAGGAGCAAACCAAAAGAAAGGAAATTATATGCCATTTAGAATGGCTCCAGCTGTTAGTAAGTCCATTATTAATGATGTTTCGGGGTAGTTGAAAGCACATAATAGAATAGCATGAAGATCTTTGATAAGGGAAGATCAAGCATGTCAAATCTGTTGGAATTCCTTGAGGAAGTAACAAGCAGGATAGAAACAGAAAGTCAGTGAAAATTGTTTACTTGGATTTTCAGAAGGCCTTTGACAAGGTTGGCTGACTGGCAGAAGGCAAAGAGTGGGAATAAAGGAGGCCTTTTCAAAGTACGCATGCAGGTACAGCAGGTAGTGTAGAAAGCAAATGGCATGTTGGCCTTCCTAGTGAGAGGATTTGAGTATAGGAGCAATGAGACCTTACTGCAGTTGTACAGGATCCTGGTGAGACCACACCTGGAGTATTGTGTGCAATTTTGGTCACTTAATTTGAGGAAGGATATTCTTGCTAGTGAGGGAGTGCAGCATAGGTTCACCAGGTTAATTCCCGGAATGGCCGGACTGACATATGATGAATAAAGTGATCGACTGGGCTTATATTCACAGTAACTTCGAAGGATGAGAGGGTATCTTTTGGAAACTTATAAAATTCTTAAGGGATTGGTCAGGCTAGATGCAGGAAAAATGTTCCCGATGTTGGGGGAGTCCAGAACCAGGGTGTCACAGTTAAAGAACAAGGCGTAGGCCATTTAGGAATGAGATGAGGAAAAACTTTTTCACCCAGAGAGTTGTGAATCTGTGGCATTAACTGCCACGGAAGGCAGTGGAAGCCAATTCACTGAATGTTTTCATGAGAGAGTTAGATATAGTTCTTAGGGCTAATGGAATCAAGGGATATGGAGAGAACGCAGGAACGGGGTACTGATTTTGGATGATCAGCCCTGATTACATTGAATGGCGGTGCCGGCATGAAGGGCCGAATGGTCTACTTTTGCACCTTTTTTCTATGTTTCTAAGTTTCTGTTTGGCTGCTGGTAACTAGTGGTGTTTCCAGGGGCCAGTGTTGGCTCCGCTACTCTTCATGTTATATGCTAATGATCAGAATGATAGAATTGATGGGTTTGTGGCCAGGTTTCATGAAGATACCAAAATATGCAAAGGGGCTTGTCGTGTTGAAGAAGCAGTGACTTCGCTGAAGGACTTGGACAGGTTGGGTGAGTGGGCAAAAAAGTAGTAAATGCAAGACAGCCAAGCAAAGTTTAGTATATGGCCATGCACTTTGGTAGAATAAATAAAGGCAATGACTATTTTCTAAATATAGACTATTTCAAGAGGGCTAGAATACAAAAACAGGGATGTCATGCTGAGGTTCTATAAGGAGCTGGTCAGGCCAGTCAGGAGTATTGTGAGCAGTTTTCGACTCCATGTGTCCAATATGTAAGGATGTGCTGGTTCTGGAGAGGGTCCAGAGGAGGTTTACAAGAATAATCCGGGGAATGAATGGGTTCACATATATTGAGCACTGGGCCCGTACTCGCTGGATGAGGGGTGACCTCATTGAAACTTACCGAATAGTGAAAGGCTAGGGTAGAGTTGATGTGGACAGGATGTTTTCACTCATAGGAGAGTCCAGCACCAGAGGTCATAGTCTCAGTGCTAAAGGATGTTCCTTTAGGAAGGAGATGCAGTGGAATGTATTCAATCAGTGAGTGATGAATCTGTGGAATTCTTTGCCACAGAAGGCTGGGGGGCACCACGTCAATGGATATTTTTAAGGCAGAGATGGATAGCTTCTTGATTAGTATTGGGTGTCAAGGGTTATGGGGAAATGGCATGAGAATGGGGGTTAGAAGGGTGAGATAGATCAGCCATGAGTGATTGGTGGAGTTGATCTGATGGGCCAAAAGGCCTAATTCTCCTGCTATCATCTATGACCTTATGATCTAATCGGAGGTTCAAATGGATTTGAAAGTAATGATACAAGATTCCCAAAAGGTTCATTTGCAGTTTGAGTCGATAGTAAGGAACGCAATAAAATGTCAGCATTCATGACGTAAGGCGGCAGAATTGCTTCCTTATAGCGCTTACAGCCAGACACCCAGGATCAATCCCAACTACGGGTGCTGTCTGTACAGAGTTTGTACATTCTCCCAGTGACCATGCGAGTTTTCCCTGAGACCTTCGGTTTCCTCCCACATTCCAAAGGAACACAGGTTTGTAAGTTAATTAGCTTGGTATAAATGTAAACATATTGACCCTAGTGTGTGTAGGATAGTGTTAATGTGTGGGATCACTGGATGGTGCAGACTCGATGCACCAAAGGGTCTGTTTCTGTACTGTGTCTTTAAACTAAAACTAAACTAAACAAAAATAATAGAGTATAAAAGCAAGGATGTAAATACGAACTCTTTATAAGATGCTGGTCAGGCCACAATTTGAATATTGTGAGCTGATTTGAGACCCGTTATCTGAGGAAGGATGTGCTAGCTTTGGAGAGGGTCCAAATGTTTACGAGAATGATCCCTGGGGGGATTGGGTTAATGTATGAGCAGCTTTTGATGGCTCTGGGTCTGTACTCACAGGAGTTTAGGATGAATGGGGGTAGAGGGGGGCACTCATTGAAACCTTCCTAATAATGATAGGCCTGGATAGTGGCTGTGGAGAGGATGTTTCCAGTAATGGGAGAGTCTGGGACCAGAGGGCACAGCCCGAGAATAAAATATCTTAACATAAGTATAGAGATGAAGAGGAATTTCTTCAGCCAGGGGCTGTTGAATTTTAGGGCGGGGGGTGGTGGGGTGTGTGTGTGGGTGGGGTGTGTGTGGGTGGGGTGTGTGTGTCGGCAGGAGGGCTTGTGGGGGGGAGGGATGTATGGGCGAGGGGGGTTGTATGGGGGCAGAGGTGTGTGGATGGGGGGCGGGTGGTAGGGGGAGGGAGCTCGGAGAATAGATGGGGGAAGAGCCATGGGGAGAAGGGGGGTATCATGGGGGAGGGGGGAGGAGCCAGCGAGGGGAACCTGAGGGGTAGTGGCTGGAATTGTCGGTGTGATAGGCGCTCACTGTGGGCGCTGCTCGCTGGTCATTCTCCTCCGCCGGGATCAGAGTCTCCGCTTTCCGTTTGGTGACATCGGTGACATCTCCAGCTCAGGCCAGGGCTGGGCTAGGTCTGCGACTCTGGGCTGAGCTGGTCTGGGCTGGGTCTGCGACTCAGGGCTGGGCTGCGCTGGGTCTCCGACTCTAGGCTGGGACTCCCACGCTGGGTTGGGCTGGGCAGGGTCTCCGAAACTGGGCTGGGTCAGGTCTCTGACGCTGGACTGCTTGGGGCTTGGCTGCTTGGGGCTGGGCTGCTTGGAGCTGGGTTGCTTGGAGCTTGGCTGCTTGGAGCTTGGCTGCTTGGAGCTGGATTGCTTGGGGCTGGGCTGCTTGGGGCTGGGCTGCTTGGGGCTGGGTTGCTTGGGGCTGGGCTGCTTGGAGCTGGGTTGCTTGGGGCTTGGCTGCTTGGGGCTGGGCTGCTTGGGGCTGGGCTGCTTGGAGCTTGGCTGCTTGGGGCTGGGCTGCTTGGGGCTGGGCTGCTTGGGGCTGGGCTGCTTGGGGCTGGGTTGCTTGGGGCTGGGCTGCTTGGGGATGGGTTGCTTGGGGCTTGGCTGCTTGGGGCTGGGCTGCTTGGAGCTGGGTTGCTTGGGGCTGGGCTGCTTGAGGCTGGGCTGCTTGGGGCTGGGCTGCTTGGGGCTGGGCTGCTTGGAGCTGGGTTGCTTGGCGCTGGGCTGCTTGAGGCTGGGCTGCTTGAGGCTGGGCTGCTTAGGGCTGGGCTGCTTGGAGCTGGGCTGCTTGGAGCTGGACTGCTTGGGGATGTGCTGCTTGGAACTGGGCTGCTTGGGGCTGGGTTGCTTGGGGCTGGGCTGCTTGGGGCTGGGCTGCTTGGGGCTGAGCTGCTTGGAGCTGGGTTGCTTGGAGCTGGGCTGCTTGGGGCTGGGCTGCTTGAGGCTGGGCTGCTTGGGGCTGGGCTGCTTGGAGCTGGATTGCTTGGGGCTGGGCTGCTTGGAGCTGGATTGCTTGGGGCTGGGCTGCTTGAGGCTGGGCTGCTTGAGGCTGGGCTGCTTGGGGCTGGGCTGCTTGGGGCTGGGCTGCTTGGGGCTGGGTTGCTTGAGGCTGGGCTGCTTGGGGCTGGGCTGCTTGGGGCTGGGCTGCTTGGGGCTGGGCTGCTTGGGGCTGGGCTGCTTGGGGCTGGGCTGCTTGGGGCTGGGCTGCTTGGGGCTGGGTTGCTTGAGGCTGGGCTGCTTGGGGCTGGGTTGCTTGGGGCTGGGCTGCTTGGGGCTGGGCTGCTTGAGGCTGGGCTGCTTGGGGCTGCGCTGCTTCGGGTCGCTTCGGGTTCCTCCGAAAATTGTGTCCAGTTGGAAACCTCCACAGACCATCCTCAGCTCCAGTAAAGAAGCGATGGCGCAGGAAAGGGTGGATCGCCCCTGGGAGTGACAGGGGAAGAGACTAATCTACGTGGCGCTGACTGGCAGAAAAGATCGACCTGCGCACTCGTGGTTTTTAAGATTTTTAAACCTCGTTAACTTTTATGACATTCTACGGATCAGAACGAAACTTGGTATGCTCACAGCACAGGAGAACGGTGAGTGAACTGGTGAAAAATCATAGAGGTAGACAGACAGACAGACAGACAGACAGACAGACAGACAGACAGACAGACAGACAGACAGACAGACAGACAGACAGACAGACAGACAGACAGACAGACAGACAGACAGACAGACAGACAGACAGACAGACAGACAGACAGACAGACAGACAGACAGACAGACAGACAGACAGATGAATATTAAGGGTTTGGACACACTGGAGGCATGAAACATGTTCCCGATGTTGGGGGAGTCCAGACCCAGGGGCCACAGTTTGAGAACAAGGGGTTGGCCATTTAGAACGGAAATGAGGAAAAACATTTTCATACAGAGAGTTGTGAACCTGTGGAATTCTCTGCCTCAGAAGGCAGTGGAGGCCAATTCTCTGGATGCTTTCAAGAGACAGTTAGATGGAGCTCTTAAAGATGGCAGAGTCAGGGGATATGGGGAGAAGGCAGGAATGGGGTACGGATAGTGGATGATCAGCCATGATCACAGTGAATGGCGGTGCTGGCTCTAAGGGCTGAATGGCCTCCTCCTGAACCTGTTGTCTATTGTCTATTGACTATTGCAACATTCTGTGAACAACATGTTTGCTCTGGAACTGTAATCAACATGGAACTAAAGACACAGAACGGTGCTCCTCAAGATCTGGTTGTGTTTTAGTCCCACGATCCTGGTGTTTGGACACAAGGCAGCTAGTGGGGAGGGCCGATCGGGGTGGGAGGGGGATCTCCCTCTTGGTTTGCTCCTGGGGCTGGCCAAGATGCCCATTCGCGGGTGTCCCCGCCTCCCATCCCCCCCCCCCCAATTCTGGAGTATGGTGTACAATTTTGGTCGCCTAATTATAGGAAGGATGTCAACAAAATAGAGAGAGTACAGAGGAGATTTACTAGAATGTTGCCTGGGTTTCAGCAACTAAGTTACAGAGAAAGGTTGAGCAAGTTAGGGCTTTATTCTTTGGAGCGCAGAATGTTAAGGGGGGGCTTGATAGAGGTCTTTAAAATGATGAGAGGGATAGACAGTGTTGACGTGGACAAGCTTTTCCCACTGAGGGTAGGGAAGATTCAAACAAGGGGACATGACTTGAGAAATAAGGGACAGAAGTTTAGGGGTAACATGAGGGGGAACTTCTTTACTCAGAGAGTGGTGGCTGTGTGGAATGAGCTTCCAGTGAAGGTGGTGGAGGCAGGTTCGTTATTATCATTTAAAAATAAATTGGATAGTTATATGGACGGGAAAGGAATGGAGGGTTATGGTCTGAGCGCAGGTAGATGGGACTGGGGAGAATACGTGTTTGGCACGGACTAGAAGGGTCGAGATGGCCTGTTCCCGTGCTGTAATTGTTATATGGTTATATGGTTATATGGGCAGTGGTCACAACTTTTTGTAGTCTTTTTCAGAGGAACAACTCCAGGACTGTTTGGAGTCTGTAGACTGGGCAATGTTCAAGGACTCGGCAATGGACTTGAACGAATACGCCACAGTCGTTACAGACTTTTTAAAGAAATGTGTGGAGGACTGCATCCCTACAAAAACCTTCCGAGTGTTTCCTAATCAGAAATCTTGGATGAACTTTGAGATCCGCACTCTTCTGAGGTCCAGACACCGGGCATTCATGTCCGATGGTACAGTGGCCTACATGAAGTCCAGATACGACCTTGGTAAGGCCATCAAAAAGGCCAAAAGGGACCTGCTCCAAACTGGATGATGAGACAGATGTTCGGCAGCTGTGGCGGGGCCTGGATGCAATCACCTCCTACAAGGCGAAACCAGGAAGCAGCTCGAATGTCGGTGAAACATCACTCCCTGACGAGCTCAATGCGTTTTACGCACGCTTTGATAGCGAGAATACTGATGTGCCTTCCCGAGCCCCCATTCGCTATGATGGTATTTGAGTCTCAGTCACAGAGGCCGACATCAGGAAATCCTTCAGAGGGGTGAACCCCCGAAAAGCACCTGGTCCTGATGGTATACCCGGTCGTATTCTAAAAACCTGTGCGGACCAACTGGCTGGAGTCTTTACGGACATTTTCAACCTCTCACTTCTGAGGTCTGAGGTCCCCACCTGCTTTAAAAGGGCATCAATTATACCGGTGCCCAAGAAGAGTAAGGTGATGTGCCTCAATGACTATCGACCAGTGGCACTAACGCCGGTGGTGATGAAGTGCTTTGAGAGGTTGATCATGGAGAAAATCAACTCCTACCTCGACAAAAACCTGGACCCACTGCAGTTCGCTTACCGCCACAACAGATCAACGGTGGATGCGATCTCGCTGGCCCTCCACTCCACACTGGACCACTTGGACAACAAAAACTCATATGTCAGGCTGTTATTCATCGATTACAGCTCGGCATTTAACACAATCATCCCCTCCAAGCTGGTTGGCAAACTCGCAGAACTGGGTCTCTGCGCATCCCTCTGCAATTGGATCCTCGACTTCCTCATTCACAGAACACAGTCTGTTCGTATTGGTGGAAATGTGTCAGCCTCGATAACAATCAGCACGGGAGCACCTCAAGGCTGCGTGCTCAGCCCCTTGCTGTACTCACTCTATACTCATGACTGCATAGCCAGTCACAGTGCGAACTCCATATTCAAGTTCGCTGACAACACCACTGTTGTGGGACGTATCACTGATGGGGATGAGTCGGAGTATAGAAGAGAGATCGAGCAACTGTCCACATGGTGCCAGCGCAATAACCTGGCCCTCAACACCAGCAAAACCAAGGAACTGATTGTGGACTTTGGAAGGAGTAGGCGGGGAACCCACAGCCCCGTTTATATCAACGGGTCGATGGTTGAAAGGGCCAAGAGCTTCAAATTCCTGGGTGTGCACATTTCTGAAGATCTTTCCTGGTCCGAGAACACTAATGCAATTATCAAGAAAGCTCATCAGCGCCTCTACTTCCTGAGAAGATTACGGAGAGTCGGTTTGTCAAGGAAGGCTCTCTCTAACTTCTACAGGTGCACAGTAGAGAGCATGCTGACCGGTTGCATCGTGGCTTGGTTCGGCAACTTGAGTGCCCTGGAGAGGAAAAGATTGCAAAAAGTAGTAAACACTGCCCAGTCCATCATCGGCTCTGACCTTCCTTCCATCGAGGGGATTTATCGCAGTCGCTGCCTCAAAAAGGCTGGCAGTATCATCAAAGACCCACACCATCCTGGCCACACACTCATCTCCCTGCTACCTTCAGGTAGAAGGTACAAGAGCCTGAAGACTGCAACAACCAGGTTCAGGAATAGCTACTTCCCCACAGCCATTAGGCTATTAAACCTGGCTCGGACAAAACTCTGATTATTTATAACCCATTATCTGTTATTTGCACTTCATCAGTTTTTTTATTCATGTGTGTATATATTAATATTATGGTATATGGACACACTGATCTGTTTTGTAGTAAATGCCTACTATGTTCTGTGTGCTGAAGCAACGCAGTATTCCAGTACATGATCAGATGAATGAAGTGGAAATGGTGTTTGCAATTTTATTGTTCCATGTGGTATTCACCAGCATAGAAAGGAATGAGAAATACGTGCACTTCCTGTGCCAACCAAGTCACAGGTGGACACCACTCGACAACCGTTACACATAATGATTTCGTGTATTCTGATGCAATTTTTGGAAACTTGTCATAAATGTGCTATCTTTTCTACATTTGTACATCAGTGCGTTGGTTTACGTCTCGGAGTGGAGCATCTTGCCCTGCTCTATAATCTTTGCTGTGGACACTCGGCTGGTGGAGCTGCCCCCTCTCCTCACTCCCCCCGCTCTCTCTGAAGGAACGGAGACCCTCCCCGGGAACAGAGCCCCGCTCTTTGATGGACATTCGGTCCCAGACTCCGCCTCCACCCCCAGCCCCGGGCTCTCCGTGGGATTCCCCTCATGTGCCACACGTCAAGCAGCCGTGGGATTCCCCACACGTCACGCGTCGGATAGTCCGCGGGATTCCCCACACGTCACGCCGTCTGGTGGTCCTGAACTCCGCCCAACGTCACGCCGTCAGATAGGACCCTCCCCCCCATACATCACGCCGTCAGGTAGACTTTCCCCGCCCCCCACCACGTCACGCCGTCAGGTCCACTCCCCGCCCCCCACATACGTCACGCCGTCAGGTCCACTCCCCGCCCCCACACGTCACGCCGTCAGGTACACTCCCGCCCCCCACTACGTCACGCCGTCAGGTACACTCCCGCCCCCCACTACGTCACGCCGTCAGGTCCACTCCCCGCCCCCACTACGTCACGCCGTCAGGTACACTCCCGCCCCCCACTACGTCACGCCGTCAGGTAGACTTTCCCCGCCCCCCACTACGTCACGCCGTCAGGTAGACTTTCCCCGCCCCCCACTACGTCACGCCGTCAGGTAGACTTTCCCCGCCCCCCACAACGTCACGCCGTCAGGTAGAATTTCCCCGTCCCCACTACGTCACGCCGTCAGGTACACTCCACGCCCCCACTACGTCACGCCGTCAGGTAGACTTTCCCCGCCCCCCACTACGTTGCCGCCCCCCACTACGTCACGCCGTCAGGTACACTCCCCGCCCCCCACCACGTCACGCCGAATGGCCTACTCCTGCACCTATTGTCTATTGTCTATTCCCACAATCCTGGTTGTTACATGAAACACACAGACCGAAAACAAAGTATTTTCATAGCAGGTACAGGTAACATTTTGTGAAAGGCCACAGATGCAAAAATAAGCCACAGATGAAAACAGGACAAAGGGGGAGTTAGTGGAGTGGGGGAAGAGGGAGACAAAGAGAGTTTTCAAGGCAGTTTGAATTATTGGACTGTAGGAAGGAACTGCAGATGCTGATTTAAACCGAAGTTAGACACAAAAAGCTGGAGTAACTAAGCGGGACAGGCAGCATCTCTGGAGAGAAGGAATGGTTGACGTTTCGGGTCGAGGCCCTTCTTCAGACGGATCGAGACCCGAAACATCACCTATTCCTTCTCTACAGAGATGCTGCTGTCCCAGTGAGTTACTCCAACTTTTTCAAAGGTTATTGCTGATCCTGGTCATAAAATACATAACCTGGTTTTAAATGCCCTCCATGGCCTTGCTCCTTCCTATCACTATCCCCCACCATTACCTTCAGTGGTTGGCTCTCTCAGCCACTCTAATTCTGACCTGTTATCCACAAGTTTATCAGCTTCACAATGAATGACTTTGTCTTCAGCTGCCCAGACCCCATGTGCCGTTAGCCCATTACTGATCTGGAGCACAGAGACCAATGTCTAGCACAGCGATTGTCCTGTGGAAGTTTACTATCCAATGCTCTATGTACATTGCATATCCACTGGAGCGGTTCTTGTGTGTGTACAAGTATTCAGAGGCAGGTTGGGGAACTAAATGTGGGGACTGCAATAGAAGCTCAGTGTACTGGGATTAGATGAAGAGGGGTGGGAGGAGCTGGTGTCATTTTTAAGCATGGACTTGGTATGGTTGATGGATTGGACTATTCTGTGGTCGAATATAATCATACATTAAAATTACATAAGATGAGTTGCATGTCTGTGGTGTTGTATGGATGTGTCCAGTGGATGTTCTTCAACATGCTCTGCCCATTAAAGATCCAGTAGGCAGAGACCTCTGTCCAATGATGCTTCTCAGTATTGTTGTGTTTGTTTTAGGAAGCTCACTGACTGAGTACGATGGACTCTCCATGTCTGAGGCAGAGAAAACGGCTGGTGAAAAGTCACAGGAACATTCAGCAACGGATGGAAGCAAGGCTGAGGTGAGAGAGATTGCTCAGACTGAGAGTCATAGAGTCATACAGTGTGGAAACAGGCCTTTCAGCACAACTTGCCCACGCTGACCAACATGCCCCATCTACACGTCCCATTTGCCTGCATTTAGCCCTTATCCCTCTAAACCTATCCTATCCATGTACTTGTAGTGATAGTAGCTGTATCAATTACCTCATCTGGCAAACTTGTTCCATATACCTTCCACCCTTTGTGTTTAAAGAAATGTTGCCCCTCTGGTTCCTATTCAATCTTCCCCCCTCACCTTCAACCTATAGCCTCTGGTTTTGACTCCCCTACTCTGGGTAAAAGACTGTGCATTTAACCATATATAACCATATAACAATTACAGCACGGAAACAGGCCATCTCGGCCCTTCTAGTCCGTGCCGAACACTTACTCTCACCTAGTCCCATCTACCTGCACTCAGACCATAACCCTCCATTCCTTTCCCGTCCATATACCTATCCAATTCATTTTAAAATGATAAAATCTAACCTGCATCCACCACTTCCACTGGAAGCTCATTCCACACAGCTACCACTCTCTGAGTAAAGAAGTTCCCCCTCATGTTACCCCTAAACTTTTGTCCCATAATTCTCAAATCATGTCCTCTTGTTTGAATCTTCCCTACTCTCAGTGGAAAAAGCTTATCCATGTCGCATCTCCTCAAAGTTAGCTTTTCTCCAATCAAAAATCTCAACCCTTGGTCCAGTTCTGACCTTCTCCATAATTATATTGAAACTAATGGCATTGTGATCTATGGACCCGAAGTGCCCCCCAACACATACCTCCGTCACCTGACCTGTCTCATTTCCCAACAGGAGGTCCAGCGCTGCCCCTTCTCTAGTAGGTACCTCTATGTATTACTGCAAAAAACTATCCTGCACGCATTTTACAAACTCCAAACCATCCAGCCCTTTTACAGAATGTGTTTCCCAGTCTATGTGTGGAAAATTGAAATCTCCCACAATCACTACCTTGTGCTTACTACTAATATCTGCTATCTCCTTACATATTTGCTCTTCCAATTCTCACTCCCCATTAGGCGGTCTATAATACACTCCTATAAGTGTTGCTACATCTTTCCCATTTTTCAGTTCCATCCAAATAGCCTCCCTAGACGAGCACTCTAATCTATCCTGCCAAAGCACTGCTGTAATATCTTCCCTGTCAAGCAATGCAACACCTCCACCTCTTGCCCCTCCAATTCTATCACACCTGAAGCAATGAAATCCTGGAATATCTAGTTTCAAATCACAGCCATCCTGCAACCATGTTTCACTAATCGCCAAAACATCATACTTCCAGGTGTCAATCCAGGCTCTAAGCTCATCCACTTTTCTTACAATGCCCCTAGCATTAAACTATCCACATTTAAGAAACCCACCACCTCTTATTCTCTGTTTATTATCTTTTTCTTCTTTCCCCCCTGCATGTTGGGTCTGGATGCTTCCCTTCTCTGCCTCCTGCCTCACACACTGTCTACTAGCTTTCTCTATTTGAGTCCCTCCCGCCAACCGTTCTAGTTAAAGTCTCCCCAGTAACCTTTGCCTATCTCCCCGCCAGGATATTGGTTCCCCTCGGGTTCAAGTGCACCCCATCCTTTTTGTACAGGTCACACCTTCCCCAAAAGAGGTCCCAATGATCCAGAAACTTGAATCCCTGCCCACTACACCAGTCCCTCAGCCACCTCCACCTCCACCTCGCTCCATTCCTATTCTCACTGTCACGTGGCACAGGCAGTAATCCTGAGATTGTTACTTTTACGGTCCTTCTCCTTAACTCTCTTCCTAACTTGAATCCCTGCCCCTTGCCCCTCCAAACCGTGACCCACTTGTCTGCCTCCCGTGGTCTTGGAGTAACCACCTCTCTATAAACTCCTCTCTGTGACCTCCTCACTCTCACTCTTTATACTATTCCTATCATGATATTAAGATCACCCCTCACCTTCCTACACTACAAGGAATAAAGTCCTGGCCTGCTCAACCAATGAGTGATTTTCCTGTGTCCTTTTCTGCTGTTTCACCCCTGCAATGTTTATCATTGAATTAGAATCTTCCATCAATGATTGTCAAGATCACTCAGTGTCTTCTCACAGGAACACAGCAAAACGGGAACAAAAGTAGATTGCCTGCCCTGTGTCAATGCAATCATATCTGATCTGCCCCAGGCTTCAATTGATAGAGTCTGAGTCAGCACAGATATCGCCCATTCAGTTCACATAGAAACATAGAAACATAGAAAATAGGTGCAGGAGTAGGCCATTCGGCCCTTCGAGCCTGCACCGCCATTCAATATGATCATGGCTGATCATCCAACTCAGTATCCTGTATTTGCCTTCTCTCCATACCCCCTGATACCTTTAGCCACAAGGGCCACATCTAACTCCCTCTTAAATATAGCCAATGAACTGGCCTCAACTACCTTCTGTGGCAGAGAATTCCAGAGATTCACCACTCTCTGTGTGAAAAATGTTTTTCTCATCTCGGTCCTAAAAGATTTCCCCCTTATCCTTAAACTGTGACCCCTTGTTCTGGACTTCCCCAACATCGGGAACAATCTTCCTGCATCTAGCCTGTCCAACCCCTTAAGAATTTTGTAAGTTTCTATAAGATCCCCCCTCAATCTTCTAAATTCTAGCAAGTACAAGTACTTGCCCGCGCTGATCATTAAGAATACATTGATATCGCTCCCATATATCAACATATGATCTGTCACGTTCTAGGCCTTGGTGATTCAAGTGCTCATCAAGATTCTTCTGAAATGTTGTGATAGCCTCTGCTGTCACCATCCTGTCAGGCATTGCATTCCATATTCCAACCATCCTCTGGGTGATTAACCCTGTTAAAGACCTGCTCCTTAACTTAACCCTGTGCCCTCTGCTTATTATGGTTAGAAACAAGGAACGGCAGATGCTGGTTTACATAATAAAGACAAAATACTGGAGCAACTCAGCGGGTCAGGCAGCATCTGTGGAGTACATGGAGAGGTGACATTTTGTGTTGGGAACCTTCTTCACATTGATTGTGGTGCGGAGAGCAGGGAGTGGAAGAAAGGTGGAAGAGAGAAGGGGCAGGACAAAGCCTGGCAAGTAATAGGTGAATACAGGTTAGGGGGAGGGGGGTTGATAGGCAGATGGTCAGAGGTCAGACAAAGGCCAAAAATGAAAAGATAGAAGATGACAGACAAAAGGGTTAAATAGTTGCAAATTGTGAAGTTAGAAGAAGGAATGTAGGTGGAAGGAGAGGGGGAGGAAATAAATAGGTGCGAGTCCAGGAGGGGCACTTGGGGGTGAGAGTGGCGGTCATCGTTATCTAAAATTAGAATATTCAATGTTCATACCGTTGGGTACCAAAGCTATATGACGTGCTGTTCCTCCAGTTGCATTTAGCCTCACTCTGGCAAGGTGGGGTAGAATGAGAAAGAGTGAAGAAGGGAGAGAAAGACAGACGGACAGAGATCAACAGAGAGCTCATACATCACGACCATTTAGAATCAAACATCAAGCTCCCTGTTACACACACCCTATACTAACCCATCCTCTACACATTTGCATCAGCAGTTCCTATTCATCTTCATGTGGAGGAAATGTACTGAAGGCAATTAACCCACATGTCTTACAGTCACAATGACTGCCCTGAAACAAGCCCTTTTGCCAGTGCTGACCAAGATGCCAATTTAACCATGTGCTGCTTTATACTTCTGGAACACAGGGACCAATATCCAATGCAGCTACAGGGAAAGAATCATCCAGTAGGGTTTACTTTCTAAACTTGCAAAGGTTGACTGGGAAGCTGTTAGCTGGTAAATGCAAGTCTGACGTGAGTGGCTTTGATAAGTGAGATAGAGAGATTTCAGGGCCAACATGTGTAGGAAGGAACTGCCGATGCTGGTTTATACTGATGATAGACACAAAAAGCTGGAGTAACTCAGCGGGACAGGCAGCATCTCTGGAGAGAAGGAATAGGTGACGTTTCGGATCAAGACCCTTCTTCAGACTGGTTAGGGATAAGGCAAACAAGAGATATAGACGGTGATGTGGAGAGACAAAGACCAATGAATGAAAGATATGCAAAAACGTAACAATGATAAAGGAAACAGGTCATTGTTAGCTGTTTGTAGGGTGAAAACAAGAAGCTAGAGCAACTTGGGTGGGGGAGGGATAGAGAGAGAGAGAGAGAGAGAGAGAGAGAGAGAGAGGGAATGATAGAGAGAGGGAGGCAACCTGATGTGAGATAAATCAATATTCATACCACTACCAATTCCTGCCCAAGCAAAATATGAGATGCTGTTCCTCCAATTTGTGTTTAGCCTCACTCTGACAATGGAGAAGGCCTAGGACAGGAAGGTCTATTAAGGAATGGTAAGGAGAATTAAAGTGTCCAGCAACCGGGAGATCAGGTAGGTTCAGGCTGGCTGAGCGAAGGTGTTCCGTGAAACGATCGCCCAATCTGCGTTTGGTCTCGCCGACGTATAAGAGACCACATCTTGAGCAACGGATACGGTAGATGAGGTTGGATGAGGTGCAAGTGAACCTCTGTCTAACCTGAAAGGATTGTCGGGGTCCCTAGATAGAGTCGAGGGAGGAGGCATAGGGACAGGTGTTGCGGTTGCAGGGGAAGGTACCTGGGGAGGGGTTGTTTGGGTGAGAAGGGATGAGTTAACCAGGGAGTTGCGTTGGGAACCGTCTCTGCGGAAGACAGAAAGGGGTGGAGTAGGAAAAACGTGGCTAGTGGTGCGATCCCGTTGGAGGTGGTGGAAATTTTGGAGGTTTATGTGTTGTAAGCGATGGCTGATGGGATGGGAGGTAAGGACTAGGGGGACACTGTTGTGAATAGGGGGAGGTGGAGCAAGGGCAGAGCCATGGGCTACTGAGAAGACATGAGTGAGGGCCGCATCTATGATGGGAGAGGGGATCCCCTGTTCCCTAAAGAATGCGGACATCTCGGATGTCCTAGAATGGAATTTCGTTCAAGGTGCACTGTGTCTAAGTGTATATCTGAATGACAATAAAGTTTTCATTCAATGGAACACCTCATCTTGGGCCCAGACGCGGCGTAGATGGAGGAATTGGGAGTAGGGATAGAATGTTTGCAGGCAGCAGGGTGGGAAGAAGTGGAGTCGAGATAGTTGTGTGAGTCGAAGGTACACAAAAAAGCTGGAGAAACTCAGCGGGTGCAGCAGCATCTACGGAGCGAAGGAAATAGGCAACGTTTCGGGCCGAAACCCTTCTTCAGTTGTGTGAGTCAGTGGGTTTGTAATAGACGTCAGTCAATAGTCTATTTCCTGTGATGGAGACTGAGATCAAGAAAGGGGAGGGAGGTGTCCAAGTAAATTTGAGTGCAGGATGAAAATTGGTGGTGAAGTTGATGGTCCATGAGTTCTCCATGGGTCAGGGCCAACATGTTCCTGTGAGAGTAAAGGATAAGGCTGCCAGGGTTAGGAACCCCGACACATGGATATTGAGGCACTGGGAAAGGAAACATTAGACGCATCTGCCACGTATAGACAGCTGGGATCAAACAAATCCCCATGAGGTATACTCAGTCGTTAAGGTAAATGAGAATATTATGTTTCTCTATGTGTTTTAAGAGCAAAAGGTTATCGAGGGATAGTCACTCTACACCTCCATCCCCCACCAGGATGGTCTCAAAGCCCTCCGGTTCTTCCTCGACCGGAGGAGCAACCTATACCCGTCCACTGATACCCTCGTACCCCGTAACACAGCTCTCTCTCCCCATCCCCCCGCTCACAACAAGAGCAGAGTCCCCCTGGTCCCTACCTTTCACCCCACTAGCCGGCACGTACAACAAATAGTCCTCCGTCAGTTTCGCCCCCTCCAATGTGACCCCACCACTCGCCACATCTTCCCATCATCCTCCCTGTCTGCCTTCCACAAAGACCGCTACCTCCATAACTCCCTTGTCAATTCTTCCCTTCCCTCCCGCACCACCCTTCCCCGGGCACTTTCCCTTGCAACTGCAAGAGATGCTGCACTGGTCGCTTTACCTCCCCCCTCGACTCCATTCAAGGACACAAGCAGTCGTTCCAGGTGCGACAGAGGTTCACATGCATCTCCTCCAACCTCATCTATTGCATCCGCTGCTCTAGATGTCAGCTGATCTATATCGGTGAGACCAAACGTAGACTTGGCGATCGTTTCGCCGAACACCTCCGCTCGGTTCGCATTAATCAACCTGACCTCACGGTGGCTCAGCACTTCAACTCCCCCTCCCATTCCGTATCCGACTTCTCTGTCCTGGGCCTCCTCCACGGCCAGAGTGAGCAACACCGTAAATTGGAGGAACCTCATATTCCGCTTGGGGAGTCTGCATCCTGGGGGCATGAACATTGAATTCTCACAATTTTGTTAGCCCTTGCTGTCTCCTCCCTTTCCTTCCTCTCCCTCAGCCCTCGGGCTCCTCCTCCTCCTTTTTCCTTTCTTCTCCCCGCCTCCCCCCACCCCCCATCAGTCTGAAGAAGGGTTTTGGCCCGAAACGTTGCCTATTTCCTCTGCTCCATAGATGCTGCTGCACCCGCTGAGTTTCTCCAGGTTTTTTGTGTGCCTTTGAGGGATAGAATGTCCCCTTTAGGGAACTCTTTGGAAGAGGTGACTGAGAGGACGAGAACAGGGAAGTAAATGTTGTATTCATGGACTTTGCCAAGACTTTTACTCAATAACGTGTGGTAGATCAGTCAGGAAGGTGAGCTGGTCTAGTGGATATGAAAGGGATGTGATCAGATTCACAGGGATAGTGGAGGGTTATTTTTCAGAGAGGAATCTCGTGAACGATGATGTGCTGCTGGGATGATGCTGGGTTCCCTGCTAATATATTACACATTTGGGTGAGAACTTAGATGGCAAGAGCTTGTGGAAGTGACTAAAACTGTTGGTGAGGTGAAGAATGAAGACGATTATCGAAGGTTACAACAAGATCTAGATCAATTGTGAAAGTGGGCAAAGGGATGGCAGATGAAATTTAACTCAGACAAGTGGAATGTATTGTCTTATGGGAAGTTAAACTTCCGAAAAGGCAATACTCCTGTGCCCTGTCATTTCTTGTGTTACTTATACTTCTAGGCCCTTTCATTTACAGTGTTTACACTCCTGTAACCTGTCATTTACAGAGTTACTTACACTCCTGGAACCTGTCATTTACATAGTGCTGTAGGTAGAGAGACCTAGAATTACAGAGCATGGAAACAGGCCCTTCAGCCTAACTAAATTGCCCATGCCGATCAAGTTGCCCCATCTACACTAATCCCATCTGCCCATGTTTGGCCCATAGCCCTCTAAATGTTTCCTATCCGTGTAACTGTCCCAAGTGTCTTGTTATTCCCCATCCGGAATGCCTTTGATGAAAATAATCCTTGTTACAACTCATTTAATTCTCAACTTCAATCCCATAACCAAGACAATAAGCCCATTCTGTAAGTACATTGAATAAAGGTCACACATGAGATCAGCAAAATACGTACATAAATGTTTAAATGTAGTTGAATAACATGATGCAGTTTTATCAAGCGCCTCATAAAATGCTTGAAAGAGCAAGGTTTTTTTTTATACAAGATGCACCATTATACTTGACTTCTTTGCTGTTGCCACAGAGGGCAGGCAACTGCCATTGAGAACAATTATTGGCAGATAGAAACATAGAAACATAGAAAATAGGTGCAGGAGGAGGCCATTCGAGCCATCACCGCCATTCATTGTGATCAGGGCTGATCGTCCCCCATCAATAACCTGTGCCTGCCTTCTCCCCATATCTCTTGATTCCTCTAGCCCCTAGAGCTCTATCTAACTCTCTCTTAAATCCATCCAGTGATTTGGCCTCCACTGCCCTCTGTGGCAGGGAATTCCACAAATTCACAACTCCTCCTGGGTGAAAAAGTTTTACCTCGCCTCAGTCTTAAATGGCCTTCCCTTTATTCAGAGACTGTGGCCCCTGGTTCTGGACTTGCATAACATTGGGTACATTTTTCCTGCTTCTAGCTTGTCCAGTCCTTTAATAATGTTATGTTTCTAAAATATCTCCACTCATCTTTCCAAACTCCAGTGAATACTAGCCTAGTCTTTTCAATCTTTCCTCATATGACAGTCCCGCCATCCCAGGGATCAATCTCGTGAACCTCGGCTGCACTGCCTCAATCACAAGGATGTCCGTCCTTAAATTAGGAGACCAAAACTGTACACAATACTCCAGATGTGGTCTTAGCAGAGTCCTATACAACTGCAGAAGAACCTCTCTACTCCTATACTGAAATCCTCTTGTTATGAAGATCCAGCATTCCATTAGGTTTCTTCACTGCCTGCTGTACCTGCACGCCAACTTTCAGTGACCGGTTTAC
Source organism: Amblyraja radiata (assembly GCF_010909765.2). Classification (NCBI taxonomy): domain Eukaryota; kingdom Metazoa; phylum Chordata; class Chondrichthyes; order Rajiformes; family Rajidae; genus Amblyraja; species Amblyraja radiata. The sequence continues at coordinate 50,032 of NW_022630655.1, read as the reverse complement.
AAGGACACCCAGGTCTCTCTGTACCTCCCTCCCCCTTACCTAACCTAACACCATTGAGACAATAATCTGCCCCCTTGTTTTTGCCACCAAAGTGGATAACCTCACATTTATCTATATTATACTGCATCTACCATGCATCTGCCCACTCACTCAACCTGCCTACTTCACCCTGTAACCTCCTAACATCCTCTTCACAGTTCACTTGCTAGTGTTGCTCCTAATTCCCTCTTCCAAATCATTAATATATATGGTAAACAGTTGCGGCCCCAACACCGAGCCTTGCGGCAGTCCGCTTGCCACTGCCTGCCATTCAGAAAAAGACCCGTTCACTCCTACTCATTGCTTCCTGTCTGCCAACCAATTTTCTATCCGTCAACACCCTACCCCCAATACCATGTGCTCTAAGTGGATAACCTCACATTTATCTATATTATACTGCATCTACCATCCATCTGCCCACTCAATCAATCTGCCTATATCACCCTGCAACCTCCTAACATCCTCCTCATCTTCCTAAAATAATGTCCTTTTTATTCTGAGGCTATGACCTCTAGTCCTAGACTCTCCCACTCATGTAAGCCTCCACTCCTCATCCACTCATCCCAAGCCTTTCACTATTCTGTACGTTTCAATGAGGTCCCCTTCATTCTTCTAAACTCCAGTGAATACAGGCCCAGTGCCGGCAAACACATACAGTTTTGGTCATCCAGCAACAGGGAAGATGTTGTTAAGATGGAAAGGGTGCAAAAAAGATATACAAAGATGTTGCCAGGCTTGAGGGCCTAAGCAGTAGGGAGAGTTATGTTACATGTGTAGGAAGGAGCTGCAAATGCTGGTTTAACCAAGAGTAGACACAAAAAGCAGGAGTAATGGGCATGTCCCACTCAGGCCACTTTTTAGGCGACTACAGGTGACTAGGCTGTCGCCACATGGTCGCCGGGGTGTCGCCTGTATGGTCCCCTCAGTCACCCAAAGAGTCGTACCTTTTTTCTGGTCGCTGCTTGATTTTGAAATATTCAAAACTTTTCGACGACTGTCGGCACCTGTGGACCTGACGCCAACGATCGTAGCCTGACGTAGGTGCTGTGGCCAGGATGCCGTAAGTTGTTGCACAGTGACGTAGGTTGTCGCCGGTACTGACTGAGGTGAATTCCATTGGTGACTACCTATGTCAACCTAAGTCAACCGGACAGGTACCGGCGACTGAATTGTCTTAAGTTGTCTTCAGTTGTCGCTGACAGGGTCGTACCTTGTAATAGCTTGTCGCGGGTGGATGTAGGTTGTCGTAGGTGTGGTTGTAGGTGGCAGTCCTAATGGGTCGCCAGTTGTCAGTAGCTTGCCGTAGCTTGACATCGACTAGGTTGTAGTTTGTTGTAGACATTGTCGTGACAATGACATAGGGGGGTCCAGTCACCATTTTTTTGGTGACCTATGACTATGACAGTCGCCGGCAGTCGCCGAAATAACCGCTAAGTGGGACAGACTTGTAACTCAGCGGGACAGGCAACATCTCTGGAGGAATGTAATGGGTGACGTTTCAGGCCGAAGCCCTTCTCCAATCTGAAGAAAGGTCTCGACCCAAAGCATCACCCATTCCTTCTCTCCAGAGATGCTGCCAGTCCGGCTGGGTTACTCCAACATTTTGTGTCTGTTATGTTACATTTGTTTGTGAGTACGTTTGTAGTAGGGTTGGTGAGTAAATTTGGTGATGACACTAAAATTGTAGGAGTTACAGACAGTGAAGAAGACTGCAAGAAGATACAGTGGGATATAGAACTGCTACAGGAATGGGCAGAGAAATGGTAGATGGAGTTTAACCCAAGTGTGAGATGTTACACTTTGGGAGGTTGAATGTAAGGGAACACTACACAACTAATGACAAGACCATTAACAGTATTGATGTGCAGAGGGATTATGAAGTCCAAATTCATAGCTCACTGAAGGTGGCAGCACAGGTAGATAGGGTGGTTAAGAAGAAATATGTTATGCCTGTCTTCATTGCTTGGGGTATTCAGTATGAGTCAGCAAGTCATGATGCAGGTCTATCAGATTTAGGTTAGGCCGTGTTTGAGGTATTGCGTGCAGTTCTGCTCGTCCCATTACAGGAGGGATATGGAGGCTTTGGAGAAGGTGCATAGGAGGTTTACCAAAATGCTGCCTGGATTAGAGGTTTTCAACAACAAGGAGAGTTTGGATAAACTTGGATTATTTTCTCTGGAGCATCGGAGGTTGAGTGGAGTATTGATAGAATTATATCAAATTATGAGAAACCTGTATGGTCAGAAACATTTGTTTCTCAGTAAATGTCCAATACTAGAGGGCCTGGAATACATTACCAGAGGTGGTGGTGGAGGCAGATATGATTGTGGTGTTTAAGAGGCTTTTGGATTGGGACATGGAAATACAAGGAATAGAGTGATATGGATCAAGTACAGGCAGATGAGATCAGTTTAACTCGGCATCATGTTCACCACAAACATTGTGGGTGAAGGGCCCTTTCCTGTGCTGTACTGTTCTATCCATGTTCAATGGTAGGTTGGCCTTACTAGGATTTTATTCCTTGGAGCACAAGATGATTAGGGGGATGTTATAGAGATTGTGTATAAGACCATGAACTGATTGGGCAGATACATAGGGTCTTTTACCCATAGTAGAGGAATCAGGGGAAGAACCAGGGGCCGAAGGTTTAAAGTAAGAGGGGAAAAAAGTAATAGGAACCTGAGGGGTAACTTTTTCACACAGAGGGTGGTGGAACACAGAACGAGCTGCCGGAGGAAGTAGTTGAGGCAAGTACTCTAACAACATTTAAAAGATATTTGGATGTACATGGATTGCAAAGAGATATGGGTCAAACACAGGCAGGTGAAACAAATGTAGACGGGGCATTTTAGTCAGCATTTGCATGTTGGAGTGAAGTGCCCGTTTCTATGCTGTATGGTTCTGTGACTGACTTTAAACATTACTAAAGTCTTATTTAGAATACTGTGCCACTTTCATTTTGTCATAAGGCAGATTTAATAATAATTGAATAATAATTCCGAGAAGGCTGTTTGAAAGACCATGCTTGGGCCACAGGAGAGTTGAGTCTTTTAGTCTGGAAAAATGCTGAGATCAGTGAGTGTAAGAAAGAACTGCAGATGCTGGCTTAAATCGAAGGTAGATCCAAAATGTTGCAGTAACTCAGCGAGTCAGGCAGCATATCTGGAGAGAAGGAATGGGCGATGTTTCGGGTCAAGACCCTTCTTCAGACTGGGATCAGTGAGATGTGATTGAGATCTTCAACTAAATGAAAAGCTTTAATAAATTGTATTCACATTGTGGACTTCTGGAGTGAGATGTTTTGAAAAGAACCAGTAGTTATCAGCATTACATACATGAGATCAAAGCTCTCATTTCGTGTCAGCTGCTGTAAAAATTATAGAATTGCTGCAAGCAATTCAAGGGATGAAATCCCAACTGTAGCTAAAATTGCAGTGTACAAAAGACTCATTGTTGTAGAATATGTAAGCATAACATCACTGTGCAGTATATTTGATCATGTGCATATCATTCTGTGCATGTACATCGTCTGAGAGGAATCTAAAATAGGTCAGAGCACCTTATAGTTTCCTGCTCTTTATTCAATATATTTTTTCACTACAGACTGGCAACCCACATATACTCTGACATGACATTGACCATGAGAATGGAATGAACAGATGTGAAGCTGGCCAATGTACTCATTGACTACATGGAGTGATTGTGATATTCTGGTAGTCAGATACACAAATTCAATTCATTGCAGCAACTTCAAGATGTAGGCTTGATGCGACGGAACCCAAGTGCAGTATTACAGACAGTGCTTGTGGATTATTGAGTATAATTATATATTCTTAAATCTGTAATTGTGCAAAATGTCATATTTCCAAAACTGCTGATGTTACTTAAACCAGGTGGGATGGTGTGTAGTTGGAGGATGCAATGAGCCTTCAGAGTAATATTATTGGTGATAAGTTGGGTGAGTGGGCAAGAACATGGCCGATGGAATGTAAAGTGGAAATATGTGAACTTGCACAGAACAGAAAAGCAGAGTATTTGTTAATGTTATGTTGGCCCTTGTCACATGAGGATTTGAGTACAGGAGTAAACATGTCTCGTGATATTAAATAGGCCCTTGGTCAAACTACTTTAATTGTTTTTTTATAGTTTGGGTTTCCTTACTTAAATAATATATATTGTCCTTGAGGGAATGTAGAAAAGTTGTTAAAGATTTATATCAGGGGTGGTGGGTTTATCAAATAAAGAGAGATTGAGAAGATTGGCCCTGTGTCTCTAGAGTTTGGAAAAATAGGTGGCGATTTCATTGAATGTTACAAAATTCTCACAGTGGTTGGCAAGGAAGATGTCTCTCCTGGTGGAGGAATCCAGAACCAACTTATCAGAGTTAAGCCATTGAAAACAGAAATAAGGCCATTTGAGAATGTTTGAAATTATCTGTATTTTAAAAAGTTCAAGTTCATGTTCACATTTATTGTCACATGCACTAATTAAGGTATAGTGATATTTGAGTTAACATACAGCAATACAAGTAAAAAGAACACAATACACAATAGAATTGAACATAAACATCCACCACAGTGGAGTCAGCATTCTTCACTGGGATGGAAGGCAATAGAGTTCAGTCATCTTCCTCCTTTATTCACCCGTTGTCGGGGCCTTGAACCCTCCGCAGTCGCTGCTACAGATGTTCAGGCCCTCTCGTCGAGATGATCCAAACTCCGACGTCGGGACGGATCGGAACACGTGGGGAGACTGCAGATGCTGGTTTATACCAAAAAGGAACTGCAGATGCTGGTTTATACTAAAGATAGACACAAAATGTTGGAGTAATTCAGCGAGTCAGGCAGCATCTCTGGAGAAAATGGATAGGTGACGTTTCGGGTCAGGACTTTTCTTCAGACTGATTGTAGTGAGGTGAGCGGGGGTGGAGGGTGGACCAGGACAAATCTGGGCTGGCAACAGATGACCTCAGACAGGGTGCTTCCCTGATAGACCAATTGTTGGCTAGTGATAGTGTGATTGCAAAAGGAATATATTGTTGCAAGCTGTGGAAATAGTTACTGGACTATTAATGGAGAAAGGGAGCAAGGGTGGGGGGTTTGGAGAAAGGGGAGGGGAGACGGGAGTGTATGTGGAAGTTACCTAAAATTAAAGAATTCAACATTGATACCACTGGGTTGTAAGCTACCCGAGCTGTTCTACACAGCTGGGGCCTCACTCTGGCAATAGCAGAATGGCAGGTGTGCTCAAAAGTCAAAATGACTCATTCACAATCCTACATTTTATATTCTTCTGTTTTGAAGATGGCACTGAAAAGTAATGCAGCTGCACTGGAAACATAGAGTCATAGAGACACAGCGGGGAAACGGGCTCTTCGGGCAACTTGCCCACACTGACCAAAGTGCATCACCTACACTAGTCCCACCTGCTTGAGTTTGGCCCATATTCCTCCAAATCTGGCCTATCCATGTATCTGTCCAAATGTTTCTTAGACGTTGGGATAGTCCCCGCCTCATCTACCTCCTCAGGCAGCTCGTTCCATGCACACACCACCTTTTGTGTGAAGAAGTTACCTCTCAGTTTCATATTTAATCTTTCCCCCCCTCATTTGAAACCTATTTCCTCTGGTTCTCGATTCCCCTACTCTGGGCAAAAAACTACGCGATCTACTCCTCTTATGATTTTGTACATCACTATTAGGTCACCCCACATCCTCCTACGCTCTAAGGAATAGATTCCTATCCCACCCTATCTCTCCCTATAGCTCAGACACTCTAGCCCTGGCAATGTCATTGTAAATCTTCTCTACACCATTGAGCTTGAGAACAGCTTTCCTATAATATGGTGCCCAGAAATGAGCACAATACTCTAAACATGACCTCACCAACCTCTGATATAACTGCAACATGACAACCCCCCTCCCAACTTCTATACTCAGAACCCTTTAGATCTTATACAGAATAGATGGGAGGCAGAAAACTGCAAGGGTCAAGCAACATCATTTGTGATTATATCGTTGTTTTGAAAGATCTTTGCCAACATAGAGTTTGTACCTTCCGGAACTGAGTATTACAGCAGAGGTGCATGTGCTGCTTAGCAGACAGCCAACGTTGAATGGAATTATATAATTTACATGTTTTAACCTATTTAACTTGCAGGTTAAATTGCCATGTAAGTGACATGAAGGGGCTTCCAGAACTGATGAAGATGTTAACCATATAACCATATAACAATTACAGCACGGAAACAGGCCATCTCGGCCCTTCTAGTCCGTGCCGAACACGTATTCTCCCCTAGTCCCATCTACCTGCGCTCAGACCATAACCCTCCATTCCTTTCCCGTCCATATAACTATCCAATTTATTTTTAAATGATAAAATCGAACCTGCCTCCACCACTTTCACTGGAAGCTCATTCCACACAGCTACCACTCTCTGAGTAAAGAAGTTCCCCCTCATGTTACCCCTAAACTTCTGTCCCTTAATTCTCAAGTCATGGCCTCTTGTTTGAATCTTCCCTACTCTCAGTGGGAAAAGCTTATCCACGTCAACTCTGTCTATCAAACTGGTTCAACTGGTTCCTGATCTGTGCACAAAGCAGACCTGCCAACTCTCACGCATTGAGCGTGAGACTCGCGCATTTCGCCCAATTCTCACGCTCTCACACTGATCACAGAATTTCTCACACTCTGTCGTGAGAAATTCTGTGATCAACGAGAATTTCAAAACTAATATCAACTGCATGGGCCGCGGGTGTTGGAGAGCCTGGGCGGAGGGAGGGATGGAAGCAGAAGCAGCGGCGGGGGCAGATGCGGACGGGGAGCTGGAGCTGGCGAGTGTTTACCGGGCTGGCGAGTGTTTGCCGGGCGGGCGAGTCGCTCGCTGCAGCTCCGGCCATGTTGCAGCCTGAGTGCAAGAGTCCCGGGGCGTTGGAAGCATTGAGCTGTAGCCGTGTGTGTCTCTGTGCCGAATTCGCCCTGGTAACCGGCATGGATCAGGCTGCGGCTCGGAGCATCCTGGAGGACAACCAGTGGCTGCTGGAAGTAGGTACCAAGCACTGGGTAGATGCGGTGGAAGATAGTGGACTTCAAATAGGGGTGGTTGGAGAAAGCATCCTGCTTGCCTGCTAGATTTTCCCTTACTGTAACTGCAAGAAAAATGTTCCCGATGTTGGGGAGTTCAGAACCAGGGGTCACAGTTTAAGAATAATAGACAATAGACGATAGACAATAGGTGCAGGAGTAGGCCATTCGGCCCTTCGAGCCAGCACCGCCATTCAATGTGATCATGGCTGATCATCCCCAATCAGTACCCCGTTCCTGCCTTCTCCCCATATCCCGTGACTCCGCTATTTTTAAGAGCCCTATCTAGCTCTCTCTTGAAAGCATCCAGAGAACATGCCTCCACTGCCTTCTGAAGCAGAGAATTCCACAGACTCACCACTCTCTGTGAGTGTTTCTTCGTCTCCGTTTTAAATCCTTATTCTTAAACTGTGGCCCCTGGTTCTGGGCTCCCCCAACATCAGGAACATGTTTCCTGCCTCTAGTGTGCCCAAACCCTTAACAATCTTATATGTTTCAATGCGGTATCCTCTCATCCTTCTAAACTCCAGAGTGTACAAGCCCAGCTGCTCCATTCTCTCAGCATATGACAGTCCAGCCATCCCAGGATTTAACCTTGTAAACCTACGCTGCACTCCCTCAATAGCAAGAATGTCCTTCCTCAAATTAGGGGACCATAACTGCACACAAGACACCAGGGGTGGTCTCACTAGGGCTCTGTACAACTGCAAAAAGACCTCTTTGCTCCTATATTCGATTCCTCGTGTTATAAAGGACAACATGCCATTCGCTTTCTTCATTGCCTGCTGTACCTGCAAGCTTACTTTCATAGACTGATGTACAAGGACCCCCAGATCCCGTTGTACTTCCCCATTTCCCAAATTGACGCCATTTAGATAGTAATCTGCCTTCCTGTTTTTGCTACCAAAGTGGGCAACCTCATATTTATCTGCATTAAACTTAATCTGCCATGCAGATTGTATTCTATGTATGACTGCTGCAATTTCGTTCAGACTTCTAAATGACAATAAAGGCCTGTCTATCTGTCTGTCTGTCTGTCTGTCTGTCTGTCTGTCTGTCTGTCTGTCTGTCTGTCTGTCTGTCTGTCTGTCTGTCTGTCTGTCTGTCTGTCTGTCTGTCTGTCTGTCTGTCTGTCTGTCTATCTATCTATCTATCTATCTATCTATCTATCTATCTATCTATCTATCTATCTATCTATCTATCTATCTATCTATCTATCTATCTATCTATCTATCGACCTACCTACCAACCTACCTACCCACCTACCCACCTACCCACCTACCTAACCTACCTACCCACCTACCCTCCTACCTACCTACCTACCTTCCTACCTGCCTAACCTGCCTACCCACCTACCTACCTACCCACCTACCTACCTACCCATCTACCTACCTACCTACCTACCCACCTACCTACCTACCCACCTACCTACCCACCTAACCACCTACCCGCCTACCCACCTACCTACCTAGCCACCTACCCACCTGCCTACCCACACACCCACCCACCCACCCACCTACCCACTCGCCTACCTACCTTCCTTCCCACCTACACATCTACCCACCCACCCAACGACCCACCCACCCGCCGACCGCCGCCGGCCGCCTGCCGGCCTGCCTACCTGCCTACCTGCCTACCTACCTACCTACCTACCTACCTGCCTTCCTACCTACCTACCTACCTACCTACCTACCTCCCTAAATACCTACCTACCCACCTACCCACCTACCTACCTACCTACCCACCTACCTACCCACCTACCTACCTACCCACCTACACACCTACCCAACTACCCACCCACCCACCAAACCACCCACCCACCCACCCACCCATCTATCTGTCTACCTACCTACCAACTACCTACCTACCTACCTACTATCTACCTACCTACCTACCTACCTACCCACCTACCTACCTACCCACCCACCCACCCACCCATCTATCTATCTATCTATCTATCTATCTATCTATCTATCTATCTATCTATCTACCAACCTACCCACCCACCTACCTTCCTACCCACCTACCCACCTACCCACCTATCTACCTATCTACCTACCTACCTCCCTTCCTACCCACCTACCTATCCACCTCCCTACCTACCCACCTACCTACCTGTCTACCCACCTACCTACCCACCTACCTACCCACCTACCTACCCACCTACCTACCTACCCACCTACCCACCTACCCACCTACTCACCTACCTACCTACCCACCTACCCACCTACCCACCTACCCACCTACCCACCTACCCACCTACCTACCTACCTACCTACCTACCTACCTACCCACCTACCTACCTACCCACCTACCCACCTACCCACCTACCTACCCAGCCACCTACCCACCTTCCTACCTGCCCACCTACCTACCTACCTGCCTACCCACCTACCTACCTCCCTACCTACCCACCCACCTACCCACCTACCTTCCTACCTTCCTATGCACCTACCCACCCACCCACCCACCTGCCTACCCACCCACCCACCCACCCACCTACCCACCCACCCACCCACCCACCCAACCACCCACTCACCCACCCAACCACACACCCACCCACCCACCCGCCGCCGACCGCCTGCCGGCCTGCCTGCCTTCCTACCTACCTACCTACCTACCTACCTATCTACCTACCTACCTACCTACCTACCTCCTACCTACCTACCTACCTACCTACCTACGTACCTTCCTTCCTACCTACCCACCTACCTACATATCCTTCACACCTACCTCCCTACCTACCTACCTACCCACCTACCTACCTTCCTACCTACATACCTACCTTCCCACCTACCCACCTGCCTACCCACCTACCAACCTACCTACCTACCTACCCACTACTTACCTACCTACCCACCTACCTACCTACCCACCTACCCACCTTCCCACCTACCTACCCACCTACCCACCTACCTACCTACCTACCTACCTACCTACCCACCTACCTACCTACCTACCCACCTACCTACCTACCTACCTACCTACCTACCTACCTACCCACCTACCCACCTACCCACCTACCTACCTACCTACCTACCTACCTACCTACCTACCTACCTACCTACCTAGCTACCCACCTACCTACCTACCTCCCTCCCTACCTACCTACCTAACTACCTTCCCACCTACCCACCTACCTACCTACCCACCTACCTACCCACCTACCTACCTAGCCACCTACCCACCTACCTACCTACCCACATACCTCCCTACCTGCCTTCCCACCTACCTACCTCCCCACCTACCTACCCACCTACCTACCTACCCACCTACCTACCCACCTACGTACCTAGCCACCTACCCACCTACCTCCCTACCTTCCTTCCCACCTACCTACCTACCCACCTACCTACCCACCTACCTACCTACCTACCTACCTTCCTACCTACCTACCCACCTACATAGAAACATAGAAACATAGAAATTAGGTGCAGGAGTAGGCCATTCGGCCCTTCGAGCCTGCACCGCCATTCAATATGATCATGGCTGATCATCCAACTCAGTATCCCGTACCTGCCTTCTCTCCATACCCTCTGATCCCCTTAGCCACAAGGGCCACATCTAACTCCCTCTTAAATATAGCCAATGAACTGGCCTCGACTACCCTCTGTGGCAGGGAGTTCCAGAGATTCACCACTCTCTGTGTGAAAAAAGTTCTTCTCATCTCGGTTTTAAAGGATTTTCCCCTTATCCTTAAGCTGTGACCCCTTGTCCTGGACTTCCCCAACATCGGGAGCAATCTTCCTGCATCTAGCCTGTCCAACCCCTTAAGAATTTTGTAAGTTTCTATAAGATCCCCTCTCAATCTCCTAAATTCTAGAGAGTATAAACCAAGTCTATCCAGTCTTTCTTCATAAGACAGTCCTGACATCCCAGGAATCAGTCTGGTGAACCTCCTCTGCACTCCCTCTATGGCAATAATGTCCTTCCTCAGATTTGGAGACCAAAACTGTACGCAATACTCCAGGTGTGGTCTCACCAAGACCCTGTACAACTGCAGTAGAACCTCCCTGCTCCTATACTCAAATCCTTTTGCTATGAAAGCTAACATACCATTCGCTTTCTTCACTGCCTGCTGCACCTGCATGCCCACTTTCAATGACTGGTGTACCATGACACCCAGGTCTCGCTGCATCTCCCCTTTTCCTAGTCGGCCACCATTTAGATAATAGTCTGCTTTCCTGTTTTTGCCACCAAAATGGATAACCTCACATTTATCCACATTATACTGCATCTGCCAAACATTTGCCCACTCACCCAGCCTATCCAAGTCACCTTGCAGTCTCCTACCTGCCTACCCGCCTACCCACCTACCTACCCACCTACCTACCTTCCTACCTACATACCTACCTACCCACCTACCCACCTACCTACCCACCTACCTACCTACCTGCCTACCGACCCACCTACTTACCTACCTTCCTCCCTTCCTACCTACCTACCTACCTTCCTACCTACCTACCCACCTACCTACCTACCTACCCACCCACCCACCTACACACCCACCCACCTACCCACCCACCCACCTACCCACCTTCCTACCTACCAACCTAACCTCCTACCTACCTACCTACCCACCCACCCACCTACCTACCTACCCACCTACCTACCTACCCACCTACCCACCTACCTACCCACCTACCTACCTACCCACCTACCTACCTACCCACCTACCTACCTACCCACCCACCTACCTACCTACCCACCTATCTACCTACCCACCTACCTTCCTACCCACCTACCTACCTACCTCCCTACCTACCTACCCACCTACCTTCCTTCCCACCTACCCACCTACCCACCTACCTACCTACCTCCCTACCCACCTACCTACCTCCCTACCTACCTAGCTACCCACCTACCTACCTACCTCCCTGCCTTCCTACCTACCTAACTTCCTTCCCACCTACCCACCTACCTACCTACCCACCTACCTACCCACCTACCTACCTAGCCACCTACCCACCTACCTACCTACCTACCCACCTACCTCCCTACCTGTCCACCTACCTACCCACCTACCCATCTACCTACTTACCCACCTACCTACCTACCCACCTACCCACCTACCCACCTACCTACCCACCCACCTACCTTCCTACCTACCACCTACCTACCTACCCACCTACCTTCCTTCCCACCTACCCACCTACCCACCTACCCACATACCCACCTGCCCACCCACCCACCCACCTACCTGCCTACCTACCTACGTACATCCCTCTCCACCTACCTACCTACCCAACTACCTACCCACCTACCCATCTACCTACTTACCCACCTACCTACCTACCCACCTACCTACCTACCCACCCACTTACCTACCTACCCACCTACCTACCTACCCACCTACCTACCTACCTACCTACCCACCTACCCACCTACCCAACTACCTACCCACCCATTTACCTACCTACCTACCACCTACCTCCCTACCCACCTACCTTCCTTCCCACATACCTACCCACCTGCCCACCTTCCTAGCTACCCACCCACTTTCCTATCTACCCACCTACCTACCTACCTACCTACCTACCCACCTACCTACCTACCTACCTATCCACCTACCTGCCCACCTTCCCATCTACCTACTTACCCACCAACCTACCTACCCACCAACCTACCTACCCACCCACCTACCTGCCCACCCACCTACCTTCCTATCTACCACCTACCTACCTACCCACCTACCCACATACCCACCTACCCACCCACCCACCTACCTACCTGCCTACCTACCCACCCACCCACCTACCCACCCACCCACCCACCTACCCACCCACCCACCTACCCACCCACCCACCTACCTACCCACCTACCCACCTACCTACCTACCCACCCACTTTCCTACCTACCCACCTACCTATCTACCTACCTACCTACCTATCTGCCCTTCTGTGATCCCCCCTGCCCTCCAACTGTACGACCATACCCTTACCAGACACACCTTCTGTGATCCCCCCTGCCCTCCAACTGTACGACCATACCCTTACCCAGACACACCTTCTGTGATCCCCCCTGCCCTCCAACTGTACGACCATACCCTTACCCAGACTCGATACCACAGCCACATCTGCTTCCTCGGGTCCTGCCTGCGCCATCATCTCATATACCCCACGGCTTCCAGCTCCAGTTTCCCTACCTCCCAGTTCGGACCCCAACCGGACCATCGGTACCGACTGGCTATCCACCGGCATACCCAGCAATTCTCCAACCGGGCACTGAGATCCACCCTGGTCGCGATGCGCCGGCACCAACAGGGACCTCACATCGACACTCCCTGGACTTCAGGCCTCACTAACCCAGACCTGCAACGGACCCCAGCTGTATTTCATCCGCCGGAAGATCCACCTCTTTAATAAAAAATTCCTGGCCTACCTTAATTCCACCAAGGACCTTAAATTATCCCGACTCCAGGCCGCTCCCGACCCTACACTCCGCGACTCGACCGCTCGCAGACTCCGGGCCCCAACTCTGGCCCGCATCGCCTGCCCGAGTCCCGCCGACGGCCATCTTGGCCACTAGGAGCGACTTCCATATTCACCGGGACGCCGCCTTCACCGACCTCTACATCGATGCCGCCGCCGCCGCCGACCCTCACCTGCCTACCGATGACGCCCAGCCTCCCAGCTTCACGGTAACTTGGACTCGCTCCCCCTCGCTGATTCCTCCGACATCGCCACCACGACCCCAACTACCCGACATCGCCGCCCGACCCCAACTACCCGACAACGCCACCGGACCGGGGCTATCTCACATGGCCGCCGACCCGACCCACCCAACATGGCCGCCGGATCCGAACTACCGACAACGCGCCGGACCGGGGCTATCTCAACATGGCCGCCGCTACGCACCCGAATCATCTCGCCGCGACCCGCCGACCATCCGCCCACCGGGACCCCCCTCGCATCGCCCGCGGACCCCGACTCAACTACCACTGGACTCCGACCATCGGGTCCGGTGACCCCGCCGCTGGACTCCGACCATCGGGTCCGTTGAACCCGCGCCACTTCCACCCCCTCCAGCAACCCACAGCCGTCGCCTTACCTGGAGCCTGGACTCTGCACTGGGCCTGCAGCCTTCACGCTGCTTACTCCCACTCTCCTGGACTTAACTCCATCGGGGTCTTAGCGCCCGTCTGCCCACCGTGCTAACCTCATGGCTGCTCCACTGACCCTCCCCCATCCCCCCCCAACCAGGTCACACCCTCTCTTCCCCACCCACCTTACGCCCTCTCTCCCCCCCACCGCCCTGACCACCCACCACCCCCTTCCACCCCCCCACCCCTCCCAACACCCCAACCACCCCCCCCCCCCCACATCGCCCCGTCCCCCAGTCTACCACCTGCCTCCCTCTGCCCCAACTCCCACCCTTGCCGGGTGTTGCACCATCCCCCCCGACCTCCCCCTCTCCCCCACCCAACGGCCTGTCCTCAGCAGAGGTCTTACCTTTGTCCCCCTCCGTCCCCATCTCAATGAGTTCCGCGCCCACCATGACTTGGAGCGCTTCTACCGTCGTCTCCGCCTCACAGCGCACTTCCATGGGAAGGAGTCCTCGCCCCCCAATGATGACCCCTTTTCCCGTCTCCAACGCACCCCCTCCTCGTGGAACCCCTCTCATAAAGTCCCGGCTCTGGAACTCTTCATTCAGAACTGCCGCCGCGACGTCAACCGCCTCAACTTCTCCACTCTCCTGTCTCACTCCAATCTCTCCCCCCCTGAACGCACTGCCATCGAATCACTCCGCAAAAACCCAGACTGGGTCATCAAACCAGCCGACAAGGGAGGTGCCGTGGTAGTCTGGCGCGCCGATCTCTACAAAGCTGAGGCCATGCGCCAACTCTCGGACACCTCCTCCTACTTACCCTTGGACCATGACCCCACTGACGAGCACCAGGCCACCATTTCTAGCACCATCACCCACTTCACCAACTCCCACGCCCTGCCCGACCGAGCTTCCAACCTCATCGTTCCCCAGCCCCGCACGGCCCGTTTTTACCTTCTCCCCAAAATCCACAAACCCGGCTCTCCCTGTAAACCATTGTCTCTGCTTGTTCGTGCCCCACCGAACTCATCTCCACATACCTTGACTCCATACTATCTCCCCTGGTCAAATCCCTTCCCACCTATGTTCTAGACCCCTCAGACACTCTCCGCCGCCTCCGCGCATTCCACTTTCTAGGCCCTCATCCCCTCATCTTCACCATGGACGTCCAGTCACTCTACACCTCCATCCATCCCCCACCAGGATGGCCTCAAAACCCTCCGGTTCTTCCACGACCAGGGAGCAACCTATACCCAGCCACTGACACTCTCTTCCGCTTAGCGGAGTTGGTCCTCACCCTCAACAACTCTACGTTTGACTCCTCCCATTTCCTCCAAACACAAGGCGTAGCTATGGGCACATGCATTGGCCACAGCTACGCCTGCCTCTTTGTCGGGTACGTCGAATAATCCTTGTTCAATACGTACCAGGGCCCCATCCCCGACCTCTACCTCCGTACAGCGACAACTGCTTTGGTGCCACCTCCTGCACCCGCACACAACTGACTGACTTCATCCACTTCAGCACCAACTTCCATCCGGCACTGAAATATACCTGAACCATTTCTGACACTTCCCTACCATTCCTTGACCTCACTATCTCCATCGCAGGTGATAGACTCCTGACCGACATCCACTACAAACCCACTGACTCCCATGGCTATCTGTACTATACTTCTTCCCACCCTGCCTCCTGTAAGGACTCCATCCCTTACTCCCAATTCCTCCGCCTACGCTGCATCTGCTCCCAGGATGAGGCGTTCCACACCAGGGCATCTGAAATGTCCTCATTCTTCAGGGAACGGGGATTCCCCTCCGCCACCATAGATGAGGCTCGCACCAGGGTCTCTTCCATACCCCGCAACACTGCTCTCTCTCCCCATCCCCGCACTCGCAACAAGGGCAGAGCCCCCTAGTCCTCACCTTTTACCCCACCAGCCGTCGCATACAACAAATAATCCTTCGTCATTTTCGCCACCTCCAACGTGACCACACCACTCGCCACATCTTCCCATCTCCCGCAACGTCTGCCTTCCGCAAAGACAGCTCCCTCCACAACTCCCTTATCAAATCCCTCCCTCCCGTACCACCCCTTCCCCGGGCACTTTCCGTTGCAACCGCAATAAATGCAACAGCTGTCCCTTTACCTCCCCCCGCGACTCCATTCAAGGACCCAAGCAGTCGCTCCAGGTGCGACAGAGGTTCACCTGTATCTCCTCCAACCTCATCTACTGCATCCGCTGCTCTAGATGTCAGCTGATCTACATCGGTGAGACTAAGCGGTGGTTGGGCGATCATTTCGCCGAACACCTCCGCCCGGTCCGCAAGAACCTACCTGACCTCCCGGCGTTTCAGCATTTCAACTCCCCCTGCCATTGCCAATCCGACCTCTCTGGCCTGGGTCTCCTCCATTGCCAGAGTGAGCAACACCGGAAATTGGAGGAACAGCACCTCATATTCCGCCTGGGGAGCCTGCATCCGGCGGTCATGAACATTGAATTCTCCCAATTTTGTTAGCCCTGGCTGTCTCCTCCCCTTCCTTAGCCCTCGAGCTGTCTCCTCCAATCCCCCAGCCCTTGGGCTCCTCCTCCTCCCTTTTTCCTTCCTTTTCCCCGCCACCCCCTATCAGTCTGAAGAAGGGTTTCGGCCTGAAACGTTACCTATCTCCTTCGCTCCATAGATGCTGCTGCACCCGCTGAGTTTCTCCAGCATTTTTGTGTACCTTCACACCACAATGTGTGTCCTGAACATACAACCAAGTTAAACTAATCGGACATGACATGTACCCCATTCCCTGCAATGTGTTGTAATATGCTGCAGTTACACCACTCATTTTGCATGGTTGATTCTCTTGGCATTCATTTTCTGCAACCTTTCTTTGTACCTTAAAACACTAATTTCTGATAATACTAATACGCAGTAAGAGTGGATCAATCATTAATTTCCACAATATAGATTTCAGAACTGCTTTCATCATCTTATGCAAATACTCCAAATATAATTTAGGGCAGCACAGTGGCACAGTGGTAGAGTTGCCACTTTACAGCGCCAGCCACTTGGGTTCGATCCTAACTATGGGTATTGTCTGTACAGAGTTTGTACATTCTACCTGTGACCGCATGGGATTTCCCTGGGACCTCTGGTTTTCTCCCACACTCCAAAGATGTGCAAGTTTGTAGGTTAATTGGCTTCTGTAAATTGTTCTTAATGTGCAGGATAGAACTAATGTATGGGGTGATCATTGGTCGGCATGAACTCGGCAGGCAGAAGGGCCTGTTTCTAAGCTGTATCTCCAAACTAAACTAAACTAAACAATATATGGCCAAGCTCCATAAATCAATCTAATCCTTTTAAAAATCTCTTCCACCTCCAGTCCTACTTCTAAAAATGCATCTATCTGCAGCTAAGATCACTCAGATCATAGAAACATAGAAACATAGAAACATAGAAATTAGGTGCAGGAGTAGGCCATTCGGCCCTTCGAGCCTGCACCGCCATTCAATATGATCATGGCTGATCATCCAACTCAGTATCCCGTACCTGCCTTCTCTCCATACCCTCTGATCCCCTTAGCCACAAGGGCCACATCTAACTCCCTCTTAAATATAGCCAATGAACTGGCCTCGACTACCCTCTGTGGCAGGGAGTTCCAGAGATTCACCACTCCCTGTGTGAAAAAAGTTCTTCTCATCTCGGTTTTAAAGGATTTCCCCCTTATCCTTAAGCTGTGACCCCTTGTCCTGGACTTCCCCAACATCGGGAGCAATCTTCCTGCATCTAGCCTGTCCAACCCCTTAAGATCAGAATTTAAAATGTTGGTGCTTTCATTTAAATCGCATCCAGAGACTTGAATCAAGAGAGGAAAAGATGCATTGTCATCAGTATTACTTTGTCAATGTATTTGCAATTAATCCATGGTTTAGAGGTTACAGTCCCGCTGATCCGTTGGCCTAGAGTTTCTTTCTAAAGTACATTTACTTGATGCAGTGTGCATGGAGACACAGCAACAATGCAGGCAGATATCATGCTAAAACTGGTATAAAACTGACAAAACACATGGAAATTGTACAGTCTCCAATGCGTAGCTAAAAATCCATCTCTGGTCCAGAGACTTATCCATTAACTATTATGTTTCCATATTCTCAATTACCCTGACAATGGTCTTTGAAAGACAGCCCCAGACATAGATCAATTGTTATGTAAAGCAACATGAATGGTTTTCCGAAAATGGGCTTGTTGATTGAAATTAGATTGACATTTTGTAACGGTTACAGCTCTCAGATCCGCAAATGACCATCAAGTATTTTTTGTTGTTGCTGTTTTAAGCAGGAATGCAATTCAAAGAGCATTTATCATTTGACAACTTGTTGATCAAGAATCAATGCGGCACTTTTGCAGTGTACACAAGCTACATAATTTAAATTATGAATCACTCTCTTCAGTAGCACACAACCTATTGTTCATAAGTGATCGGAGCAGAATTAGGCCATTCGGCCCATCAAATCTACTCCGCCGTTCAATCATGGCAGATCTATCTCTCCCTCCCAACCCCATGGATTAAAAGCACCATTGAACCATTGACTACTGATGTGTAATAAGCTTCCATGGGAACAAAAACAATTAAAAATACATAGGGTGGCCCGGTGGCGCAGCAGAAGAGTTGCTGCCTTACAGCGATTGTAGCGCCAGAGACCTACATTCGGTCCTGACTACGGGTGCTGACTGTATGGGGTTTGTGTGTTCTCCCCGTGACCATGTGGGTTTTTTCCGAGGTCTTCAGTTTCCTCCCACACTCCAAAGGCGTACAGGTTTGTAGGTTAATTGGCTTTGGTAAAATTGTAAATTGTCCCGACTATGTATGATAGTGTTAGTGTAAGGGGTGATCACTGGTTGGTGTGGACTTGGTGGACCAAAGAGCCTGGTTCTGCACTGTATCTCTAAACTAAAATAAAGTTTAAAGAAATGTACTCTGCATCTACCATATACTGTACATTCAGAAGATTTATTTTTATTTTTATTTAGATTTAGATTTTTAGATTTATTTTTCATTTCAGCAATGTTGTTGATGTAGATAAGAAGATCATCAGCGTGTATAACTTAAGATATTACAGAGTGCTTTAGATTAAGAGTGCCCCAACAGAGTATATGTGACAAACATGGCAAATTTAATTTATCATTGACATTTAGGGAAGTAAATTCCGCATCTAAATTAGTATCGGATTGGAGTCGCTGCCCTTTGCTGCCCTTGAAACTAACAGAAATTACAGTGTAGAAAAAGAATACTTAGATAAAACATTGATGTGATTTCTTAATTAAATGGAGAAAACACTAGATTGTCTCTTGAATCTCAACAGATCGATGAAACTTCCAAAAGCTTGTACTAAGTGTAAAAGTAGCCTTGAAGCCAGATGGTGCAGCAAATCAAAGCTATTTTAATTTTCACCCCAACTCAGCTGTGAGGAATACCAGTTCATGGTAAATTTTTAATTGACACTTGAATAACTGAACTGAAAACATCTTAACACTTTTTGAGTAAATTGTCAGTGGATTTCATTCAGTCAAAAACTGTTACAATTAAGGCAGAGATTGGCAGATTAGAACGTGTGTCTGGGGTTATGGGGAGAAGGCAGGACAATTGGGATGAGAGGGAAAAATAGATCTGCCATGATTGAATGGCAGAGTAGACTTGATGGGCCAAATGGCCCAATTCTGCTCCTATAACTTATGAACTTGTGAACAATTATTTGTTGACTGAATCAGGAACCGGCATGCATGTCTCAGTATAAGACTATTTTAGTTTTGGCTTCCTAAATCCCATGTTCTTTACTTATTAGATTTAATTGTAATATTCCAAAACATAACAGGTTTACTACACTTTATGTAAAAAGTGTTTGAATTCATCTCAAAATGATTTTTTTTTTCAGTTACATATTAATATTCAGATGAGCACCTTATTACAAACAGTCCTACAAATGATTTTCTTATCCTGAATTAATTTGGCTTTTGCCCAAAGAACAGTGTTCAATTATCAAAATACTTTTCGCAGCCAAATTTTTTAGTGTAAGTTGATGTTGGTTTTCTGATTGCAAAATTGGTTTGTCATCATAATTTTTATTTAGCTCTCGTAATATAAAATATCAATTAAGTTTAGGGGCACAAGGAGGACTATATATTTTTTGTGTCATATATATATATATTGTGTCATACCATTTGTTGTACTGTGTTGTACTTCATATTGAGGTTGTGCACATCACTGCAGGAGTAAATGTTGCAGGCAGTAGAAAATGTAATGTTTTAATAGTGTTTTACTGGTGGAAGTTTGAGCCAGGGGAGGGAGAGTATTCAAGCATTATTTTTAAGTTGTCGCTCAAAATGAGGTCAACAGCAATTGATCCACAGGGGAAATGCATGATGGAATCATCAATTATCCCTGGTAAATTTAGATGGATGAGAGGGAATCTTTTAGAAACATATAAAATTCTTAAGGAATTGGTGCCGGAAAAATGTTCCCCATGTTGAGGGAGTCCAGAACCAGGGGTCACAGTTTAAGAATAAGGGGTAGGCCATTTAGCACTGAGATGAGGAACAACATTTTCAGCCAGAGTTGTGAATCAGTGGATTTCTCTGCCACAGAAGGCAGCGGAGGTCAATTCACTGGATGTTTTCAAGAGGGAGTTAGATTTAGCTCTTAGGGCTAACAGAATCAAAGGATATGGGGAAAAAGCAGGAACGGAGTACTGGTTTTGGATGATCAGCCATGATCATATTGAGTGCTGGTTCGTAGGTCCGAATGGCCTACTCCTGCACCTATTTTCTATGTTTCTATGTTTCTAAATAGTTTGAGGACATTGCTACCATTCATGCTTCTCTCCATTTCCAGTTGCCCATATTTTTCTCACCTGCTTTTTGCTGTCATATTGCAGCCATTCTACAATTAGGCAGCATCTGTCATTTTCAAAGATCCCCAAAGCAAATTTAATTAGGGATAGAGGTAACTCAAATGCAAACTGCCTTCATTGATGGAAATGCACTTCAATTAAACAAAAAATCTCTTTGTATATTGTTCTTGAACTTATTTTGACTGTCTCCTTGTGGCATCTTATTAAAGAGTTTGTTAACTTATATAACTATTAAATTCCCCATCAATATTAAAGATGCAGATACGATAATTGTGCTTAGCTGAAAGTATTTGAACATTTATAACTTTATTTGTGATGCACTTATTACTAACATAATAGAAGTGTATAAATGTTTTAAAAGAGCCAGTGAGTACATTTGTTTTAATATATATCCCTTAAAAGGCAATATTTCATTTTATACGGCATTGCAGTTATATAACATATAACATATAACATATAACAATTACAGCACGGAAACAGGCCATCTCGGCCCTACAAGTCCGTGCCGAACAACTTTTTTTCCCTTAGTCCCACCTGCCTGCACTCATACCATAACCCTCCATTCCCTTCTCATCCATATGCCTATCCAATTTTATTATTATAGATACATGAGAAGCCTAATGATTTTATACAAAGTTATTTTTTCTTGATATTGTGTTTATCCTCAGGGAAACTCTTGGCTTATTGCTGGTAAGTGTTAATTATCTCTGGAGAAGATACAGAAATCCTCACTCAGTGTCTGAATAAATCAAGCCTTGTCCTGCATTAGGAAAGCCAGTTAGCATATTTTATTTTAAATTAATAATGTTTTTTTCAAAGATAACATGCAGTGCTTAAAGCATTGAGTTGGAGAAATTTGATGAAAAATGATCACTTCTAAATCGTTCATTCAGCTCTGCAAATTCAGCCTGGCGCACATTGTGTGAGCATCACTAATGCATTTGATGCCATTTCCTCTTGCTGCAATGCAAGCAAAATTAGTGCATCTCATCAGAGGACTGAGCAACGTTGGACACGACAGGAGGATGCCATATTTAAGTTGTAGAGTGGCCTGGTGCTCTTCTGAGGAATTTCCCATTATTACTTTATGCCCTTTGTGTACACGATCATCTCCTAATAGAAAAGGCCCACAGCAACCAAACCATCTTACTAATATGGATAAACTGACAGACCTGATGTGGTGAGTTATCTTCTCTTTTATTAACTTCTTTCACGTTAATGTACCTGAACACTGTTCAATTCTGTGAAATCCTCTGTAAAGTGGTTTGAATTGCAATTAATTTATCTTAGTGATATAGCATGGAAACAGGCCCATTGGCCCACTGAGTCCACACTGATTATTGATCACCCATTCTCACTAGTTCTATGTTATCCCACTTTCTCATCCGCTCCCGACACATTAGGGGCAATTTACCGATGCCAATCAATCTACAACTATACTGGACTCTGTGGCTCCTTTAAAAACTTTGCAGCCCAGAGCTAAACCCGAGCCTTGGTTCAGTGACGCAACTCGTACAGCTCGACGGGAGTGTCGCAGAGCTGAACGAAAGTGGAAGAAGGACAGGCTGCAGGTTTCATCGCAAATCCTAAAGGACAGCTGGCGAAATTACCAAAATACTGTTAAAGAGGCCAAAAGATATTACCTGTCTAATATAATAATGTCTAAGCGTCACGACCCACGTGTGTTATTCAAAACTATTGATTCTGTTTTAAATGCCCCACAGCCTGTTTGCTTGGAAGCATCGTCCGAATTGTGCAATGACTTCCTGCACTTCTTTATCAATAAGGTTGTTTCTATAAGGGCTCTCATCTCAGCTCCTGCCTCTGACCCCTCTGTTCCGGCCCCATGCCTGGTGGCATTTGATAAATTTGTGCCTCTGACATTGTCGGGTCTAGAGGATGTGTTTAGGCATATTAAGCCGTCGGGTTCCCCTTGTGATGCTGTCCCTCCTCTTCTTTTTAAAGAGGTTTTCCCGAGTATAGGGCAGTCGGTTCTCGCCATCATAAACAGTAGCTTGTGTTCTGGGGTTGTCCCCATAAATTTTAAACATGCTGTAGTGCAACCACTACTTAAGAAACCTGGCCTGGATCAAACTGTTCTGGCCAATTTTAGGCCGATCTCCAAGTTGCCTTTTATCTCTAAGATCATGGAAAAAGTAGTTTATGCTCAGCTGAAACTCTTCCTGGATGAGCACAATATTCGGGAGGTTTTCCAGTCTGGATTCAAGGCTATGCATAGCACAGAGTCGGCTCTGCTAAGGGTCTTCAACGACATCCTCCTGGCAAACGACTCTTGTAATTATGTGGTTCTTGTCTTGCTGGACCTATCTGCCGCCTTCGATACAGTGGACCATGGAATTTTAATTTCCCGATTACAGCACCAAGTGGGCATTTGTGGCAGTGCCCTGGGATGGTTCAGGTCCTATCTGGCAGACAGAACCATGCGTGTAAGCCTTGCTGACTTTGAATCCTCCTCCACTCCCTTGGTATATGGGGTTCCACAGGGTTCAATTTTAGGGCCCCTGCTCTTCTCTTTATACCTACTTCCTCTGGGCTCAATTTTAAGAAGGCATGGCATCTCCTTTCACTTTTACGCAGATGATAGCCAGTTATATATGCCACTCAGGAAAGAAGACGACTATTCTCTAAAATCACTTCTGTCTTGTCTTGAGGACATTAAGTCCTGGATGGCCTTAAACTTTCTGGGACTTAATGAAGAGAAGACAGAGGTGATTTTGCTTGGCCCCAATGGCTGCCGTGAACCTCCCTTTGTTGACTTGGGTCCGCTGGCATTGTCTGTAAAGCCAACCGTTTTGAACCTGGGTTTTAGGATGGACGGTGATTTTAAACTAGATAAACAAATAGGCGCGGTGGTTAAGTCCAGCTTCTTTCACCTAAGGAAGCTGGCAAAGGTGAAATCCATTCTCGAGCGGCAGCATTTTGAAACAGTAATCCATGCCTTTATTACATCTAGGCTGGATTACTGTAATGGCACCTTTACACGGGGCGACTTGACGCAAGAGTTAACCAGAGTTCAACATCGTGGGAACCTCGTGCGATAACAGTGCGGCATTCGTGGACCACCGTGGACCACCGTAGCGCTAACGGCAGGTCATCGTGTAACTTGGTCACTCGGGAGAAAATTAAAGAAAATTTGAATTTCTCCAAGAGTGACTTGTACACTTGTGGTTGAGTATTGCAACATTATATGAACGTAGTGGCCAGTGCGATATCCGTGCGATATCCGTAATAACTCTTGCGGGTACCGTGGGAACTCCTGCGAACGGTGAACCCGGAAGCTGGACAGAGGGGACAGAAGGTGATTACATATTATCTTCAGTGGGATTGAATTTAAAAAATAAATAAAAATAAAGATTTACATCCGCATATGGACATCAACTTATTCATGAGTTATGTTAATGAGATTCAAGAAAATAACTATAATCTTTAAAAGGGACTTTAAAAGGGACTTTACTGAAAGGTTACGCATTTTTATGGTCCGTGAGATATTTTTCACATGTACTTCTTTGAGAGATACAGGTCGGAGTCCTCGGGTCCAGGGGTCCGGAACGCTACCAATCAATGTTGTGCAGAGACCCGTGTAAGGAGTGAACTGCACATGCTGGTTTAAACCGAAGACAGACACAAAAAGCTGGAGTAACTCAGCGAGTCAAGCAGCATCTCTGGAGAAAAAAAGCTGATGTTTCGGGACGAGACACATCTTCAGACTCAATTCCGATTAGGATGTCTGAAGAAGGGCTCCGATTCGAATCGTCACCTATTCTTTTTCTCCAGAGATGATGCCTGACCCGCTGACTTACTCCAGCTTTTTATGCTTTTCTTCCCAGATCTGACTTACCTGCTGAGTTACACCAACATTTTGTGTCCTTCTGTGCATATTAACCAGCATTAACCAGCGTCTGCAGTTCCTTTAGACATTACATAACTTCAGATTTTAGAGATATAGCGCGTGGGAACTCCTGCGAACGGTAAACCCGGAAGCTGGACAGAGAGGACAGAGGGTGACTAAAAAAGGTGGTCTCAAAAGGACACATGGGAACATGTGTCCTTCGAGGACGTCCCACCTAATTGTCATTGTTGGATAATCTTTTTAACAGGAACACTTGCAGAGATGGCTCCCAGAAAATCTCAAAGGAAGGGGGTAAAGCGGGTCAGAGATGTTTTTGCCATGCAGGAGAATGAGGAGGAGACGCAGCAAGAGAGACAGGTGGAGAGGCAACAGGAGATGCCACAGATAACACTGCCTGTGGGCTCCTTGGAGCAGGGAGAGGGTGAGCAAGGTTCGGCAGCCTGGCCAGCTGTTCGACCTTTAGACTTTCGCTTACCGCCGACACCTCCAGCCCTCCTTCTCATGGCCGATCATCGGTTCATGAGTTGGATGGGGTGCCGAATATTCTCCGGTGCCCGGGCCAAAACTCCTCAGCTGGCCCACCGGCTCGGTCAACGAATTGCCGTCGGCAAATTTGTCCCTTATTTTGACCCTTTGACCCTTATTTAGGAGTGAGAAAGTTGTCAACCCTAGTTGGCGTGGGCAAGTTGGGCCGAAGGGCTTGCTTCCGTGCCCAATTACTTCATGACTTTGCACAAATATGGTTAGAATTCTCAATTAATGCAGATAACTGTCTTGCTCTTCCGACCCCTGTGCATGCCTGGCACGCTTGCCAGATGTGGGCTTGGCGTGCAAGCGGCTGAGCAAATAGGGACCCATCTAGCAAGCCAGAAGGAGCTCAGAGGATGGGTGGTCCACCGAAAGGGTCACGTGGGGAGAAGGGGGGGGACGGTTGATTGACAGCGGAGGCGACCATTCGCAGGCAGGCGGCGACGACGTCACAAAGGGAGGGGTCGGGGAGGGAGCGGGCGGGCCAATGGGAGCGGGCGAGGTGGGCGGGACCATGCCCCCTTTGTTACTGTAGCGAGATGGAGGAGCCGTGGGCGCGGGGGCAGCAGCAGCAGCGGCGCCGCGGCAACAACAACAGCAGCGGCAGCAGCAGCGGCAGCAGCAGCAGCGGCAGGAGATGCCTCTGGTTGCACTGCTTGTGCTGCTGCGCCCTGCTCTTCCTCCTTGTGACTCTGCAGGTCAGGCACTTTCTTGCTGCTCTGTCCCATTTGGAGACAGAGGCCCTATTGCCACCTCCCTACCCCCCTAGTCTGATCGGAGCAGATCACGGTGCAGGGATGGATCATCTGCGAGGCAGCAGTAAACACCCTCTCTGTAAAAGGTCATGTCCTTCCTTCACATCGTTTTTGCATTCACGTCCACGTTTTTAATGCAAGCTCCGAGTAAACTTGCACATTCCTGCCAATGGGTCTCTCTGCCCATATACTGCCAATGAACTTGCATTTACGTGGCGCCTTTCACCACCTTGGAAGATCATAAAGTGCAATTCGGCCAGTAAGTTAGGTTTGAAGCATTACAAATCAAAGCAAGTACTGGAATCACAGCATCTGTGGTTACTACTGGATAGATTAATAAAGGCACTCCCGTTATAAAAGTAAAACGAATTCACGAATTGAAAAGTTGACTGGTAAATGTGTGCACATGTAAGATTTTTATATGCATATGTGCAAGCTTCGTCTTTATGAATAGCGCCTGGGATAAACCATAGTTTAGACATTTAAATGATCGCCATACAAAAGTTATTAATTTATAAAAACTATTTTCCTCCATTTAAAAGTTTCCCATTCATTTAAAATCCAGTTGCAAACATTTTGATGGCTACGTTGCAATTTACTTTCTTGCCATAATACAGAAGACATTTGAGCCGATTCAACCAAGGGAGGATATATATAGTGTGTGAAAAAAAAGTTACATCATTTGTGTCACGTGTAGTTCACGATGTTCATTCAAGATTTAACGCGACAGCTCGGGAAACGGCCAAGTCACTCGCACGAATAACATAAATGCCGAGTACCGTGGGAACTCTTTATCTACTGCCGTTATATCGTGCGAGACTCGTGCTGGACCACGACCTCTTCACTCTGGTGACATCTTGCGTCAACTCGCCCCGTGTCTGGAGTCGCACGAGCTTCATTGGCTCGTCTCCAGCTTGTTCAAAATGCTGCCGCTCGCCTTTTGACCGGAACTCGAAAGAGGGAGCACATTACGCCAATTTTGGCCTCCCTTCACTGGCTCCCAGTGCACTTTCGAGTTCATTTCAAAATTATTTTATTTGTTTTTAAATCGTTGAATGGGCTCTCCCCGCCTTACCTCTCTGAGCTGCTCCACCTATATGCTCCTGCCCGGTGCCTCATGTCAGCTGATCAGCTGCTCCTTGAGGTACCAAGGTCTAGGCGGAAGCTCAGAGGGGATAGAGCCTTTTCTGTTGCTGCTCCGGCACTCTGGAACACTCTGCCGTTGCACATCAGACAGGCCCCCTCACTGTCCATCTTCAAATCCTCCCTAAAAACACATTTTTATTCTTTGGCTTTCGACACTGGCTGAGGCATTGCTCCTGTACTTAGTGCTTTTAATGTCTTTTAATTTTTAGTGTGTTTTTTATAGTCCTTCGTTTTACGGTTTTTAATGGTTTTTAATTGTTTGTAATAGTTTTTTGTCCATGAGTTCTCATGTACAGCACTTTGTGGCAACTGCAGTTGTTTAAAGTGCTTTATAAATAAAGTTATTATTATTATTATTATTATTATTATTACAAACCTGTGCAACTTTAGGATGCGGGAGGAACTTTGTTCCTTGGAGTGCAGGAGGATGAGGGGTGATATTATAGAGGTATAAAACCACGAGAGGAATAGATTAGGTAAACACAATCTTTTTCCCAGAGTCGGGGAATTAAAAACCGGAGATTTAATTAGAAACTGAGGGGTAGCTTTTTTTATACAAAGGGTGGTGGGTGTATGGAACGAGATGCCAGAGGAGGTAGTTGAGGCAGGTACTATCGCAACATTTAAGAAACATTTAGAAAGATACATGGATGGAGTAGGTTTAGAGGAATATGGACCCAAATTAGGCAGGTGGAACTAGTGTAGTGGGTCTGGGCAAGTTGGGCTGACGCTGTATGACTCCATGACTCTACGATACAAGGTCCCTGACAGCACCATTTTTACTTCAACTCATTCAGCATCATTTTGCCAGGGAGGTGCACTAGGATGATATTGAATGTGAGAAATTGGTGATGGAGCGTAAAACTACAAAAGCAGAGTGCTGGGAATGCTCCACTGTTCAAACAACATCAGTAGAGAGAGAGGCCCATGGCAGAAAGGTCAGTATGGGAATGGGAAAGGGCGTTAAAATGCTTAGCAACCGAGAGATCCAGTAGGTCTTACACAAGCTGAACAATTGCGCTCAGTAAGTCAAGGCCACCATTTTAACTCCCCTTCTCAATCCCATACTGACCTTTCTGTCCTGGGCCTCCTCCATTACCAGAATGGGATCACAAGCAAACTGGATGAACAGCACCTCATAGCTTACAATTTCTCCAATTTTAGGTAACCTCCTAATAAATCTCTCAAATAAAACCCCTCCATTTCTCCCCTGCAAACCCCCCATTTCTTCCCCCTCCCCTATAATCCTCTGTGTCCAACCTAGACTCCCAGCTATTTCTCCCCTTTCCCACCGCCTCCACCCCACATATCCCCCCCACCCCTACTTTCCGTCCTCTGGCTTTACAATTCACAACTACTCAACTCTCTCTCACACCTGCTGTTATCTCTGGCCTTTGTTTCAACCATCTGCTTATGAAAGAATAAACACTCCCCTGTGTTAACCTGCAATGCCTTATCCTGCCTCTCCCCTCTTCCAGGTTTCTTCTCCCCCCCCCCCCCGACAATCAGGCTGAAAAAGCCTAATGCGTGATTGTCCCAATTCTGAAATAAATGTGGCTGTCACCATTGCACAGTGGATTTACATTTTTGGTCATGACTAATTTTGCAACCTGCAAATAAACCTTACAATAAGTTACTATATAATGAAGGCATTTCTCGATATCAAATTTAAATGCTGGAGCATATTAACAATTGGATTGTTAAACTGCCTGAGAATAGATATTTGAAATCAATGCATCTTTCATTTTTTTCACACAAATACAAAAAGTTAGAGAATCTTAACAAACACTTAGTTTGATATCTCAGCCTAGTGTTTTGCCAATCCATCTTTAATTGTGGGGAAACCATTTTTAAGGTTTAGACAGAGAACATTTTTGAATAGATCGTTCATTTTTGTCTAAGAAGGAACTGCAGATGCTAGTTTAAACCAAAGATGCTGCCTATCCCGCTGAGTTACTCCAGCTTTTTGTGTTCATTTTTGTCTTTTGAATTAATGAAAGGGAAATCTCTTTTGGTCAATATAGTTTTAGTGACCTTGTGTGGAATAAGTATGTCCAGGAAGTACAAATACTTCTGAAGATGTGTTGTTAGCAAGAGGAACCCCTGCTGCACACCCATCACATTCCACACTTGATTGATTGACTAAACGGTACAGATATAAGCCCTTCAGCCAACCGAGTCCACGCCAGCCATTGATCACCCGCTCACACTAGTTCTGCTATCGCACTCGCCTCATCTACTCCCTACGCACAATGTACACATGAACTTACAAACCCGTACGTCTTTGGGATGTGGGAGGAAACCGGAGCACCCAAAAGAAACACACATGGTCAGAGGTAGAACGTGCAAACTCCACACGGACAGCACCCATGGTCAAGATCGAACCCAGGTTACTGTGAAGCAGCAGCTCCACAAGGGACACCATTTTACGCTCTTATTTTGAGGCTCTATTTGACAGATAACAAAATAAGGATGGCCTGTGACACTCACCATGAATAAACTTGTCCAGAACGTAAGAAATAAATATTATGCTATTTGTATATAAATCAAACAATAAACTGCAGTAAACACCATTTGCCCGGCAAATTTGAAAGATGGATACTGTACAGCTCCTGCAATCTATCATAGTTAGAGCAAAGTGGCTTGTTGTGGCAAGTAATTTGTTATCACTCAAATCCACCTCCAGGAGTGTTCATGCACAATTGTGTCACTCGAGCTACAAATCATACCACATGAAATATGCAAAGAAATTATTTTCTCACAGGATGTAGTGCCAGCCTAAATCACTTAACCTAATCATCATATTATTAAATCTCATCAATGATTCTTCAAATTTATTCTCATATCATAACACTCACTTCATGGTGATAATTCCGACCTGATGCTTCATTTGAGAAGTGAAAGAATGGCAAAGTGAGTTTTGTCAAACATATTACTACTTAGCAGGTTTTTTTCTCCTCCCTTTCGCTTAGTCATGGAGTCATAGAGTGATACAGAGTGGAAACAGGCCTTTCGGCCCAACTTGCCCACACCGGCCAACATGTCCCAGAGTACACTTGTCCCTTCTGAGCGCTAGGCTCCAATCTAGGCAAATGTATTGGTCTAAGCAAAGGTGCTGGTTAATATGCAAAAGGACACAAAGTGCCGGAGTAACTCAACAGGTCAGGCAGCAACTCTGGAGAACATCAATAGGTGACGTTTTGGATCGAGACTCTCGTTCAGACTCAGTATTGTATTATCAACAAAGGGGAGGAGCCATCTTGGTGAACGGCTGCTAGCCAGCAGCCATCCGTTTTAAATTCGTTTTTTTTATAGTTTTTAGTGAGTCCTGTTTTTTGTTTGTAGGGAATATGGTATTTTAATGTGGGGGGTAGGTGTAAACTTTATTTCTAGGTCCCTACCTGGTCGGTGTGGCAGCCTTTTCTCCGGGCTGCCCGTCGACCCGTCCTCGTGGCCTACCAGTGGGCTTGGAGCGCCGTTTCCTGGCGGAGACCGCCCAGCGCCTCGGCCTCGGCAGCGGCACAGCGCTGGAGCGCCACAGCGGAGCGGAGTGGAGCGGGCGATGCCTTGCCTGGGTCGCCGCGCTGGAGCTCTGGCGAGAGCAACATCTCCGGGCTGCGGGTCTGCGGAGCGGAGAGGCGGCAGTGCGGAGAGGCGGCAGTGCGGAGAGGCGGCGCCGACTTTGTCATCGGGAGCCTGGGAGCTCCAAACCGGCGCGGCCTTGTCGGCTTCGGAAGCCGCGGGCTCCAACCAGGAAGCGGCCGTTCCAGGTGGCCCAGCCGCTAAAAGGACTCTCCCGACGCCGGGGCAAGATCACCCGGTGAGAACGGCCAGGGACATCGGGCCTCCGTAGAGGCAATTGCGGTGGCCTCAATAGGCCTGACTTTGGGGTGAACATGGGGTGGGGACTGGACATTGTGCCTTCCTCCACAGTGCGACCCACTGTGGGGGGATGATTTTTTGTCTAATTGTAGTCTTGTAAGTCTGTGTCCAAGATGGCTGCCGTGAAGAGAGAGTGGACGCTGGCGCGCTTTGGCTGCCGCTGCTCATTCACACTGTGTTTTTGATTTCCTGTTTTTGGATTGAATTCTGTTTTTAATTTGTGTCTCTGTGATGTCTTTATTACTTATTTTATTCTGATTATATGTTTTATTCTGATTACTATGTAAGGTGTCCTTGAGATGTCTGAAAGGCGCCCATTAAATAAAATGTATTATTATTATTATTATATTGAGCAGTTTGTTAGTTACCAGTTATTTTGCTCACAGAAATATCACCTTCGCATATGTCTTCAGTAGAATTTTAGGTACTTTATTTTACCTGGCGTTATCACCCACTCCATTGTTTTTTTAAATATTGTTCTAAATAATTAAAAGCATTAGTTTTTGTAGCTTCCACAGAGCCAACACAGTACTTCAACAAGAATAACATAAATGGTACTGTGAGAAAAGGGTTAACAGACATGGTTGATTTAGACTAGGGATAGAAATATAACTTAGAAAGAAATAAGGTGTCAGCAGAAACCAGACTGCTAGTAGAATAGAAAGTAACAATATAAAGAACAGAGAGAAATTCTAGGTAATAGCAGCAAGTACAGATGGTGACATTTCAAGGATGAGAGTCAGAAGATAACCACAGTCACACAAGAACATAACGGGGACTGGGGGAAGGGGCATGAGCTGCTCTGTACTGCGCTTACTTGATGAGATGCCATGAAAATGTACTCACACCCACTATGACAAGATGCCTAATTTAAATGCACATGCGATGCATGATAGGGGACGTGCCTTTGACGTTGGGTGGGCGTTCCACGACGTTCTCGTGGGAATCTGGGCTTTATGTTATGATTGGAAGAAGCTCAATGGGGAGAGATGAGAATGTGATAATAATGAAAAGAAATGTATAAAGATAAAAGACATCCCGATCCTCGGTGTGCCTCTAGGGGACATCGGGGGAGAGGCACCTATTCTGCAGAATATGATATTAATAAAAACACTTTTTTGTCTGAATTTGTCTCAAGAGCATTTGTGACTTTTGAATACACAACTTGGGGGCTCGTTTCCGAGATCCAATACTCTAGACAGCTGACGGGAGTAGACGGACGAAGGGAAGGTGCACCCTGCTGAATTCAGCGGTCTCAGACTCCTTGCTTGCCGTCAGCTATTTGAGCAGTAGTATCCGGACCAAACAGAGACTCGGCAAAGAAGTGGGAGTGATAGGAGATCGCAAAAATCGAGTGATTCTGTGCAGAGACCCCGGTAAGAAACTTTTACTATTAAGTACTTCCTGGGCTATTGAGAATGATGAACACGGTACGATGAACACGGTATTAAGAATATAAGACCTTGTGGTTAACGCCCTGAAGGATTCAGGGGGCTGCAAGGCAAACCCAGAAAGGAGGGGAAAAGGCTGTGGGCCAAATCCCCGCATTCTGCCCAATAGTCCGTTGGGGGCAAATGCTGGACCCTGGAGGACAGGAAATACCCAGGGGTTGGAGAAGCCAACAATTATGTTATAGTCAGTTGGGGAAAATGCAGAGCTGCATATGGGCAGGAGATACCCACAGAAAGAGCAGAGCCGCTGGGGGCAGGAATATCCAGGGAAGAGAGAATACAGGGGCCAGGGTAGATGTAGAGCAGAGCCGCTGGGGGCAGGAATACCCAGGGAGGAGAGAATCAGACCCTTAAGAGAGGTACCCATGGGAGGACCCCAAGGGGGAATGGGGTTTGTTAATGTCCCCTTAACTAGTACTGAAGTGAGGAATTTCAAGAGAGAAATGAAAAGCCTCCTAGAGGATCCTTTAGGTCTGGCAGAGCAGTTAGATCAATTCCTTGGGCCAAACACTTATACATGGGAGGAGTTGATGGCCATTATGGGGAATCTCTTCACATCGGAGGAGAGGCAAATTTCGTGACCAAATCCTGGCCTGATGTAAGGAAGAAATAAGGAACAGATAGAGACAGGAAAGTTCCTGAGACAGGATGATAAGGGAGTTAACCAGAAAGTAGCAGATAAGAAGATGGCAGAGGCCGCGAAAGGGGGATGTGATAGAAGACGGCAAAGGCCGGGGACAACAGTGCAGGCAGTGAGAAAATATAAATTGAATAATCTATTTGAAGTAAGAATGAAACAAAGTGATTTGTTTGAAAACCGGTTTGGAACAAATGGTTAAAATGAGCAAGTTGTAAAATTGAACACAGACGCCCCCGTGGCGGAGGTGGGAATTCCCACTGTGTTTGGGCCGTGGGGGATTGCAAACAAGCTGCAAAAATTAACTCTTTGTATCCTGGTAACCTGAAAAAGAGAAGATGTAAAAATCGTTTCTTGATGTTCTTTTAGATTTCTCGTCAGTAAAGTTAACTGGAAATAAGTTAATTGATGAAACATGACCAGCTTTTATGTTGTTTTATGGTAGACATACAAGTTGAGAAACACAGACAGAGAGAGAGAGAGAGAGAGAGAGAGAGAGAGAGAGAGAGAGAGAGAGAGAGAGAGAGAGAGAGAGAGAGAGAGAGAGAGAGAGTGACAGACACAGAGACAGCCAGACAGAGAGAGAGAGCTTTTATTTATTTAGCGAATGCAAAGTCCTTTAGCCAAACAGTTGCCTCTTGATCTGCTGTATGAACGGTGACAAGTCCTCCTTTGAGTCTTTGTTGAAGGCATGCTTCAATGATGTGTTGTAAGGGAGTGCCACAAGCACACCGTGGGGTTGGGCTGCTGCCCCATTTGTGAAGGCTGGCCAAGCAGGGCCATGTCCAGTCTCTGAAGATATGATTCACTTTGAGAGAGAGAGAGAGAGAGAGATAGGAGAGGAGAGATAGAGAGAGAGAGAGATAGAGAGAGAGAGAGAGAGAGAGATAGAGAGGATAGAGAGATGAGAGGAGAGATAGAGCGATATTAGAGAGAGCGATAAGCTCGATAGAGCTATTATATCTATCGAGATCTCTCTCGGCTAGCTCTTGATGTCTCACTGCTCTCTTCGTCGAGAGAGAGAGAGAGAGAGAGGCACAGACAGACAGAGAAAGAGAAAGAGAAAGGATGCCTTCTGGAGCTGTCCGCTGGCAACAGAGAGTAGAGACTTATTCGCCTTTGAGTGGGAAAACCTAAAAACCGGGCGAAAGCAACAATTCCGGTGGGCGGTGCTCCCTCAAGGTTTTACAGAATCACCAAATTTATTCGGCCAAATTTTAGAGCAGGTATTGGAGGATTTCCCAGGACACGGGGAAACGCAACTATTACAGTATGTGGATGACCTCCTTTTGTCAGGAGAGAGAGAAGATGAAGTAAGGGACGCCACAATAAGCCTGTTAAACTTCTTGGGAAGGAAGGGGTTAAGAGTGTCCCGTAACAAGCTTCAATTTGTGAAACAAGAGGTAAAATATCTGGGACATCTGATAAGTGGAGGAAAGAGACGAATAAACCCCGAAAGGATAGCTGGGATCACGGGAGTACCACTACCAAAGAATAAGAAAGAGAACCGAAAATTCCTGGGATTGATAGGATACTGTCGACTGTGGATAGATGATTACTCCAGACAAGTGAAATTCCTGTATGATAAATTGGGAGAAGAAAAAGACAAAGTTCAGTGGACCCCAGAACAGGAGTTGGAATTTGGGAAATTAAAGAACAGTTTGATTACTGCTCCCGTGTTGGCTCTGCCCTCAGTAGAACGACCTTTCCACCTATTTGTAAATTCAGACAAGGGGGTGGCACTAGGGGTACTCACCCAGGAAAGAGGGGGAAATCGACAGCCAGTGGCCTTCCTCTCGAAAATATTAGATCCCGTCTCCAGGGGATGGCCGGGATGCATACAAGCGGTAGCAGCTACCGCAATATTGGTGGAAGAGAGTAGGAAATTAACCTTTGGAGGCACTCTGATTGTTTCTACACCACACACAGTAAGAACATACTCACTCAGAAATCCAACAGAT
This sequence comes from Amblyraja radiata, assembly GCF_010909765.2. Taxonomy (NCBI): domain Eukaryota; kingdom Metazoa; phylum Chordata; class Chondrichthyes; order Rajiformes; family Rajidae; genus Amblyraja; species Amblyraja radiata. The sequence continues at coordinate 14,736 of NW_022630655.1, read as the reverse complement.
GGTTAACAGACTTTTAAAAGTATGAGGCCATCCTGATGGAAAAAGACGATTTGATGATAATTACGGATAAGAACCTTAACCCATCCCAATTCCTGTATCCAGCGGAGAAACAGGGTGACAAGGAAGAGGGCCCAGTACACTGCTGTAGTGAAATAATAGATTTACAGACAAAAAGTAGAGAAGACTTAGAAGAGCAACCTCTGGCTGAGGGCAGCCGGTGGTTCATAGATGGATCCTCCAGGTGCATAGATGGAAAAAGACATAGTGGGTACGGTATAGTGAACGGGGAAACTATGGAGGAAATTGAAAGCGGCAGGCTGCCTGGTAGTTGGTCAGCTCAATCTTGTGAATTATATGCATTAATGAGAGCTTTAGAATTATTGGAGGGGAAGGAAGGAACAGTATATACCGATTCAAAATACGCTTTTGGAGTAGTACACACCTTTGGGAAGATCTGGAGAGAGCGAGGAATGATAACAACTCGAGGTAAAGAACTAGCGCATAAGCAATTGGTAGGACAGGCACTGGAAGCCTTGCAAAAACCAGAACAAATAGCCATAGCATATGTGGCAGGACATCAGAAGGGTAACACCCTGGAGGCCAGAGGAAATAGGGCAGTGGATGAGGTTGCAAAAAGAGCAGCCACAGAACAGATGGTAGAAATGAAGTCACTAATACCTTTAAGGGAACCAGAGGAAAATATACCTGTCTTTAGTGAGAAAGAACAGGAAAACATGAAAGAAATGGGGGCTCAGCATACTTCAAATGGGAAATGGTGGACACCAAATGGAAAGCAGCTATTGAACAAAGAAATAATGAGGGAGTTATTAGGGAGATTACATGGACAAAGCCATTGGGGAACACAAGCCCTCTGTGACACCCTCCTCAGAACCTACGCTTGCTGTGGGATATTTACCATGGCCAAACAAGTCATAAGGGGCTGTGTAATATGTCAGCGAATTAATAAGAAAATCATGAGAGCAGTCCCAGGAGGAGGACAACCATTAGCAGTTAGGCCCTTCCAAAGAATACAGGTAGATTTTACCGAGCTGCCCCGGGTACGAACATGGAAGTACCTGTTAGTGGTAGTGGACCATTTCACCAGATGGGTAGAGGCATTCCCCACGGCAACTGCCACCTCACAGGCGGTAGCCAAGATATTATTAGAACAAATTATACCCAGATATGGGATTGTGGAAACAATAGACTCAGATAGAGGGACCCATTTTGCCTCCAAAACACATGAAATGATATGTGAAGCACTGGGAATAGAATGGAAATTGCATACACCATGGCATCCCCAGAGCTCAGGAAAGGTGGAAAGAATGAATGGCACCTTAAAGACCCAAATCACCAAGTTGATAGAGGAAACGGGACTCCCCTGGACTAAGTGCCTCCCGATAGCCCTGTTGAGAATCCGAACAGCACCTCGAAAAGACATAGGGATATCACCATATGAAATGTTATTCGGGCTCCCATAGAAGGAGTCCCAACAATACAAGGGAACGATGTGTTCCTGAGGAACTATTTACTGGCAATGTCCCAATCTCTTGCAGAACTAAAAATTAAAGGATTGCTGGCCCAGAGCCCACCACTGGACTTCCCGATTCACTCAGTCAAGGCTGGAGACTGGCTATTAATAAAAACGTGGAAAGAAGAAAAGCTGCAACCTAAGTGGACTGGACCCTACCTGGTGTTACTAATCACGGAGACAGCAGTACGAACAAAAGAGAAAGGGTGGACACACGCAAGTCGAGTTAAGGGTCCTGTGGAGGCCCCACCAGACGATATCAGCCCGTGGACTGTGCGCAAAGGAGAGGAACCATTGACTTTAATATTTACCAAGAACCCGCAGGAAAAATGAAGATTTCGTGTTGGTGGGTCGTGTGTTGGGTGGTTACCCAACTTGTAAGTAATGTAACATGCATAAAAATCACAATACCACAGAATAGAAGGTCCACCACCATCCCATTTAATGTATGTAAAGGAAAATGGTGGTGCGGCTATAGAATGTATGTATGCACCCATCCCTGTAAAGATTGGCACGCGGTGTTTACTTCATCAAAATATGGGTGGCATCGGACCACCTATCAAACTGATAGGTGGAGAGTATATCAAAACCCGAACGAGAAATTGCTAGGACGCGTATATGTGAGCATACAGAGTGTCCAAATACAGGAAAGTGGTAGGTATTGGATATGTGCAGATAAAACAGGGAAAGACGCATGTCTGAAGTTTGAGATAGAAGTAAAGCAAGATGGGAAGATGGTAATATACGAGGATAGGGGAGAGGTGTTCAAGATAGATGACAGTCAGAATAGGCAACACCAGCACCACCAGTAGTCAGCAATGTCACCAGGGAAGATGAGTCTAAGGATCTGAAGATAATGGTAGTAGCAGGAGAAACAGGATTAAGGCAGTTATATAAGAAAGGAATACCAACAGGGGGAAAATGAGCCAACACCTGGCTTGCCTGGATGATGTACACAGCCAGAAGTATACAACGAACCAATTGTTACGCCTGCGCAGGAGCTAGGCCTCAGCTGGTCCCAGTACCATTTCCCCTGAATTGGGATAGAACACCTAGGGCTATGACATGTATACTACAGCTATTCACGAATCCCCTCTTACCAAAGAATGTGATATGCTAGAGTTATCATTACCTATTTCCAGCCAGCAACAACAATACAAAGGGTCGAAGGGAAGACCCTTGACCTCCTCCATTTACCATTCCTTTCGGGGAGGAGGGGTTTGAGTGCTATACAAGAAATAACCCAGAGGGACAGGATATGGGGGAGGTGCTCAACTGCAATAAGACGTATAATATAACGGCTGAGGAACAGGGGCCACTGTTCAATAGCTCCTGGCTGAAAAAGCAGATAGTCAGTAGAGCCGATGTCTGGTGGTGGTGCGGGGAGAATACCCTGTGGCCCCGGTTACCAGGGTCATGGACGGGAACCTGTACCCTCATACAACTGATGATGCCCTTCACCATAGCAGTAGAACATGCTGTAGAACTCGATAAAGGAAGCCGACGACAAAAGAGAAAGGTGAGAGGATCATTCGACACACACATCTATATAGATGCGATAGGGGTGCCAAGAGGGGTACCCGATGAATTTAAAGCCAGAAATCAGATAGCTGCGGGCTTTGAGTCCATACTCTTCTGGTGGTCCACAATTAATAAAAATGTGGACTGGATCAACTACTTATAATACAATCAACAACGCTTTATAAATTACACTCGAGATGCAGTTGAAGGATTAGCGGAACAACTGACAGCTACCAGCCAAATGGCCTGGCAAAATCGCATGGCCTTGGACATGCTACTGGCTGAGAAGGGAGGGGTGTGTGTAATGTTTGGCGAACAATGTTGCACATACATCCCCATCAACACTGCTCCGGATGGGTCAGTATCAAGAGCCCTAGCAGGTCTCACCTCTCTGTCTATCGAATTGGCTGAGAACTCTGGAGTAGACACCTCCTGGACCGGGTTTCTAGACTCCTGGTTTGGGAAATGGAAGCACATCTTTACATCAGCCCTAACATCAGTAATAGTCATGGCAGAGTTATTGTGTTTGTTCGGATGTTGTATCATTCCCTGCGTACGGGGATTGGCTCAGCGATTGATAGAAACCGTCCTGACGAAGAACAGTGCTGCCACCATAATGGCCTTCAGAACACAGTATGACCAACGAGAGGAGGATAGGGAGGTGAAGAATCTTCTGCTAGCATTAGAAAAGGAGGAGATAGTATAAATCAAGGGTGCGTAGCAAAAAGAAAGAGGATGGATTGTGAGAAAAGGGTTAACAGACATGGTTGATTTAGACTAGGGATAGAAATATAACTTAGAAAGAAATAAGGTGTCAGCAGAAACCAGACTGCTGGTAGAATAGAAAGTAACAATATAAAGAACAGAGAGAAATTCTAGATAATAGCAGCAAGTACAGATGGTGACATTTCAAGGATGAGAGTCAGAAGATAACCACAGTCACACAAGAACATAACGGGGACTGGGGGAAGGGGCATGAGCTGCTCTGTACTGCGCTTACTTGATGAGATGCCATGAAAATGTACTCACACCCACTATGACAAGATGCCTAATTTAAATGCACATGCGATGCATGATAGGGGAGGTGCCTTTGACGTTGGGTGGGCGTTCCACGACGTTCTCGTGGGAATCTGGGCTTTATGTTATGATTGGAAGAAGCTCAATGGGGAGAGATGAGAATGTGATAATAATGAAAAGAAATGTATAAAGATAAAAGACATCCCGATCCTCGGTGTGCCTCTAGGGGACATCGGGGGAGTGGCACCTATTCTACAGAATATGATATTAATAAAAACACTTCTTTGTCTGAATTTGTCTCAAGAGCATTTGTGATTTTTGAATCTCACAGTACCAATGGGCCAAGATGGATAGGTTTGTTAATTGGTTCTTCCTCCTGCTCCCAACATTGAGCAACAGGTTGGTTATGCAGAAAGTCAATGCCTTCCTTAGCAAGAACCTGGACCCAACACAATTTGACTACAACCACAATAGATCAATGGAGAATGCAGTCTCACTGACTCTCCACTCTACACTGGACCACTTGGACAATCAAAACACACACGGTAGACTGTTGTTCAACGACTACAGCTCCGTATTCAACACCATCATCCCCTCCAAACATGTTACTCAGCTCAGGGAACTGGGTCTCTCTGCATCCCTTTCCAACTGGATCCACAACTTCCTCAGTAACAGACCATAATTGGTATGGATTGACAACATGTCTTCCTCAATAACTATCAGTGCAGGAGCACCAGTGCTCTACTCACTCTGTGTAGCAGGACACAGTTCCTTCTCCATCTTTAAATTCACTGACAATACCAACATTATTGAACGAATTACAGGTAATGATGAGTCGAGGATAATACGAGGAATCCAGAGATGCTGCTTGACTCGCTGAGTTACTCCAGCATTCTGTATCTTTCGATGTAAACCAGCATCTGTAGTTCCTTCCTGCACATGTACACTGATTGCCTATTTGGAATTCAAAGGATGTCTTCAAGTATCACAATAGGTTCCAAATGTTTTTGTTTCTGCATCTAAGATATTTACTCCTACGCCTACTTATTTTCTATTTCTAATCCCCTTTGCACTTCTGCAATTATCTGTTTGCTGAGAAATGCTGATGAATTATATGATACATATTTATGGTGCTGGCTGTGTGAAGATTGCACATTCTTCCTGTGGACAGATTTGTTTCTTCCCAGTGCCCTGATTTCCTCCCACACATGAGGGTAGCACAGTGGCACATTGGAAGAGCTGTTGCCTCACAGCACCAGAGACCAGGGTTCGATCCAGACTACTTTTGCTGTCTGCGCAGAGTTTGTACGTTCTCCCTGCGACTGCGTTGGTTTTCTCCGGGTGTTCCGGTTTTCTCCCGCATTCCAAAGATGTGTGAGTTTGTAGGTGAATTGGCTTCTGTCAAATTGCGTGTAGGATGTGAAAGTGGGATAACATGGGATGAGTGTGCTTGTGATCAATGGTCACCATGGACTCGGTGGGTCGAGGGACCTATTTTCCTCGCTGCACCTCTAAACTAAGCTAAACTAATGAGAATTCATAGGTTAACTGTTAAATTATCCTGATATTTAAGTGAGTGATAAAGTCTCGAGGAGTTAATGGGAATGTGAGGAGAACAAATAGGGATGATGTAGAATTAGTGTCAGTAGGTGCTTGATGGTCAGCATGGTCTCATTGGGCTGGAGGGTCTATTTCTATGCTGTATCCCATATGAGTCTAAGACTTTATGAAGACAGTGGAACTACAGTTTAGATGTGGAGGGGATTCAACATAATGTTTACTCTCCCTTTGTTTGCACAATAACAATTTAATTCTTACTCTCCATCAGAATGAGGTACAGGCTTCCGGTGGCGCCATGCTCTGCTAGCAGTCACAAACTTTCTAGCTCCGCTGAAAAAATCGCGATTTTTCGCGTTAAAATCGGGTCTGGAGGTCGGGACCGTTTTAAAAAACTTACCGGAGCCTCATGTCGGAGGAAAGCTACACAACACCTGCCAGGAACATCAAGAAACTGCAAAACTGACCTCTGGAGTGGTCTCTGGAATGGCTACACGATCTAAGACTGAGATGACCACAAAAGAGAAAACCGAAATGGAGGAGTTAAAGAACTCGGTAAGAGATTTGAAAAATGATTTGAAAGCTGGAAACTTAAATTTGATGGAAAACATGCATCTATTAATGCCGGTAATGAAAAAATACTTGCGGGCATTGGTGCTCTGCAAAAAAAAGTTGATGATGTGCAAGAAGAATTAACGGGAAAAATTAATAAGGTGGCAGAAGAGACCACAAAGATGTTTGAGGCTGTGCATGAAACTGTTTCTGCAAATGTAACTGCAGTGAACGATATGGAAGCTGTTGTGGAAGAGATGACCGGTGAGATGCAGACGATGAAGTTAGAAATAGACAGCCTCAAGAGCCAACTTACAAAAGTTTCTGATAAATATGTTGACCTAGAAGCTCGCTCAAGACGTCAAAATATACGAATACGTGGAGTAAAAGAGGGAGCTGAGGGGGACAATGCTCGTGAGTTCACTGCCAACCTAATCAAACACGTGCTCAATCTACCTGAGGCACCTGTAATTGAAGTAGCACATCGACTACCCAGATTTAAACCAAGATCTCAAGGAGAACATGCCTACCCACGACAGATCATAATCAAACTTCGGGATATCCCAACAATGGAAGCGCTGATGAAAAAGATCAAATACGGAGAAAAGATGATGTACAAAATGATTCTATTAAACTCCTACGGGACTACCCTCACGAGATTGTGCTAAAGAGAAGAAAGTTCTCACAGACCAGAGAAGCTCTTTACAATGTCAAGGGTGTCATATGCGGAGTGTATTATCCGGCCAGAATGCGTATTACTTTCATGGGAATCTCAAAAACATTCATTAACTCGGTAGAATCTCTTAAATACGCTCAAGAAATCGTGGCCAAGGCAGCAACAATTGAAGATTGATCACCAAGACGTCATGAACAAATTAATTTGCTTATTCCCCCAACAAGAATATCACAAGAAAAGTGAAATAAGTGAACAACACCAATCTTTAAAAATTACTACACGCAACAGATTTTCCACGAGACGTGTCTAGACATTATTATCTCGCCTTGAACATTGCGGAATCTAACTCAAGGACATTCTGTGCTCAAACGAGGAAAGACTGATAACATGGGAGTGAATCTGCTGAGCTGAGAGCGAAAAACATCACATGGCTTATATAGTTTTACAAAATATTGAGATTTAATAATAATTAATAATTAACAATACTAATATAGAAATAGCAACTGAAATTGATTAAAATGTGTTGCCTGCTTTATAACGCAGACAACCGTAATCACATATGTTCCGCAGCTCGAGTGGGGAGGGGAGGAGACTCGGGCACCTGGCATAATTCCAGGAGCCTGACTCCGGTTAACCCTTTCAGCGAACAACTCACTTTTAACAATACTAAAACCAATTACAAATAGTTAAGAGATAAAGAGTGAGGAATATATGTAAGTGAATACATGATTAGATTTGATAAGTCGGAATGAAACATATATATATATACTGCAACTGGGTGAAATAGAACTGATTTGGAAACAGTACCGACCCCCTAGGTTTTGGGTAATAAAGGCAGCGGGGCTAACCTTATAACATCTACGCCGGAAGCGATATCGATGTCGTACCCCACAGACGAGTGGGCCACTCACTACGGTGTCCGAAACTCAGACACCGTAAATTTATTTGATATACTTTTTTTTTTAATCACAATATGTCACATCGCAGAGGGGAACTACCAAGGAAGTCTATATTATAAATGCTCCCAAAATAACCAGAGTCCTGAGGTATGAATGCACCATAATAAATAAGGTCATCAAAATAGGTAGAAATGTATGACGACAATCAAAAGAAAATGGGAGGAATCACACTATGCAGTTGGAATATAAGGGGTATTAATGAACCTATTAAAAGGGGCAAGATACCAGCTCAGTTGAAATCATACAACACGGATATTTCGTTTCTACAGGAAACGCATCTTAAACATCAAGATCAGACGAGACTGAGGGCGAACTGGATAGGCCAAACATTTCACTCTTCATTTACTTCCAAATCTAGAGGTACCGCTATCATTATTCGTAAAGGAATTCCATTTAAATCAAAGAATATTATTTCAGATAAGGAAGGGAGATACCTTATAGTAGCAGGAGAGATCAATAATATGCCAATTACGTTGGTAAACATATATGCGCCCAATTTTGATAACCCTCAATTTTTAAATAAAATTCTGAATATAATTGCAGAATGTAATTATCAAAATGTTATAATTGGAGGAGACTTTAACTGTGTTTTAGACCCTTATCTAGATAAATCGATGCAAAAACAAAAAGGTAATAGGAAATCTAAAACCAGTGAACTTTTACATACATATATGGAAAACACAAATATAGTAGATGTGTGGAGGATTGCAAATCCAATGGGAAGGGATTATTCGTTTTATTCAACGGTGCATAAAACATACTCACGGATAGACTATTTTCTTGTGGATACAAAATTAATTCCGCACACTAGGAACCCTAAATACCTCACTGATGCGATCTCAGACCACTCTCCGTTAACTTTTGTTTTAAAACTAGAAGGAATGTCTATGAATAAATCGTTCTGGAGGTTTAACTCGCAAATTTTAAAAGACCCACAAGGGAGTATATATCTAAAAAAACAGATGGACCTATTTTTTGAGATAAATGATACACCAGATATATCCCCCACGCTATTATAGGAATCCTTCAAAGCATTTATTAGAGGAGTCATTATTTCATTTCAAGCTTATCAAAATAAAAAGAATAAGAATGAACAAAGACATTTAGAAGAACAAATAAAACAATTAGATACAGATAATGCTAAAGATCCAACTATGGATAAACATAATAAAATCCTATTATTGAAATTCAAGCTAAATAAATTACTGTCAGAGAAAGTTATAACATTATTTCAAATCACAAAACAAGAACACTTCGAATTCGGGGATAAACCCCACAAACCTTTAGCACGCCAACTGAAAAAACGGGAAAAAGAGAATGCAATATTAAAGATTAAATCAGATAGAGGGGAATTATTAACATTACCCAAGGATATCAATAAAAGATTTGCTCAATTTTACCAGAATCTATACACATCTAAAACGTTAATAGACAATAATAAAATTTCAGAATTTCTAGATAACTGTAACCTACCACAATTAGAACTGAGGGAACAAGAAGAACTGGGAGCACAAATTACTTCTAAGGAGATAGAAGACACAATAAAAACACTAAAGAATGGAAAAACACCAGGACCAGACGGATTCAGTAATGAATTTTATGAATCTTTTTATGACATAGTTACTCCACGATTACAGAAAATGTATACATATGCTTTTAAAGAGCAAAGCTTACCTGAAACACTAGCAGAATCAACGATCATATTAATACTTAAAAAAGATAAAAATATAGAAGAACCAGGTTCATATAGAGCTATCGCTTTGTTAAATACGGATCAAAAAATAATAGCGAAAACACTAGCCAGTAGACTAAGCAGGTATGTTAGTAGACTAATAAATGAGGATCAAACAGGATTTATACCTAAGAGACATTCATTCAATAACTTGAGACGTTTGCTTAACATAATGCACTCACATAAATCTCACGACCAAGAGTTAGCTACCATCTCACTGGACGCAGAAAAAGCGTTTGATCAAGTAGAATGGGATTATATGATTAAAGTATTGCAAAAATTCCAATTGGGAGAGAACTTCATTGCATGGATAAAACTATTATATAACAAACCTACGGCTAGAATACTAACTAATAATATATTATCCTCGAAATTTGAACTATCAAGGGGCAATAGACAAGGTTGTTCATTATCTCCGCTGTTATTTGCTTTGGTAATTGAACCCCTTGCTGAAAAAATAAGAACACACCTGGATATTTACGGTTATAATACAAAATATTCAAATAACAAAATATCCCTATATGCCGATGATGTACTACTGTACATCACAAAACCACAAATTAGTATACCGAATATATTAAATTTAATTGAGGACTTTGTATCCTTTTCAGGATATAGAATAAATTGGAACAAAAGTGAAATTATGTCGATAAAACCAAAAGACTCAACACACCTCAGGAAATTCCCCTTTAAAATAGCTACAGAAAAATTCAAATATTTGGGAATTGAAATTACTAGAAATTACCAGGATATGTTTAAAGCCAATTATAATCCCTTACTTAAGAAATTAAATAATTTGATTAAATTCTGGAAAACACTTCCGATGTCCTTAATAGGCAGAATAAACGCTATAAAAATGATTTTCTTACCACAAATTCTATACCTATTTCAATCAATACCTATATATCTCCCAAAAAAGTTTTTCAAAAAATTGGACTCAGACATTACAAATTTCATATGGGATTATAAACCCCATAGAATACAAAGAACACACCTTAATAAACGAAAAGAGTGGGGGGGGGGGGGTCTAGCGCTCCCTAACTTTATGTATTATAATTGGGCAGTCAATATTAAAAATATGATTCACCTGCTGGACAATTCTGCCCAGCAGGCGGACTGGATTGTAATGGAAAAAGGGGACTGCTCCCCGAGTAATATAGGAGCGATTATCCTCTCACCAATAAATCTGAATAATAAAAATTATAATAAAAACCCAATTATACATAGCACAATTAGAACATGGAAACAAATAAAACAGAATCTAAAATTAAGAAACCTATCTCTCTCAATACCAATAGCCAATAACCCATCGTTTAAACCATCAATCATAGACAAATCATTTATACAATGGGAAAGAATGGGAATCAAAACGCTCGAAGATCTGTATGAATTGGGAAAATTACTATCATTTCAACAACTACAACTGAAATATAATTTGAAAAATAACCAATATTTTAAATATCTTCAAATTTGTGATTATTTGAAAAAATACACAAAAGACTATCATAATATGCCTTCCGACTTATTGGATGAAGCAATGAAGACAAAGGCGGAATCAGCTAATTTAATATCGTACTTATATAATATCATTTTAAACATAGAAATACCCACAACAGATGGAATTAGAAGAGACTGGGAACAAGAATTAGCTATAAAAATTTCAAAAGAGAGCTGGGATAATCATTTACTACAGGTGCATAAATGCTCGATCAATGTACGACATACGCTTATCCAATTCAAAACATTACATAGACTATATTATTCAAAAACGAAATTAAATAAAATCTTTCCTAATGTTTCACCAATCTGTGATAAATGTCTGTGTCAAGAAGCTACCATAGCGCATTCTTTTGTTTTTTGTACAAAAATCCAAAAATTCTGGCATGGAATATTTGATATTTTTTCAAAATTAACTAAAATAAAACTGGTACCAAAACCAGAATGGATCATTTTTGGGATATCGGAAGGTATCCCTGAATTAAACGTGTATCAGAAGAATTTACTCAATTACGGGCTAATAATGGGAAAAAAGCTCATACTTAAATTCTGGAAAAATGCGCCCACACCAACAATAAAAATGTGGACATCAAATATGTTTGAAACATTACATCTGGAAGAGATGAGATTCCTCTTAGCAGGTAAAGCAAACCAATTCCAAAAGACGTGGTCTACGTTTATGGACCTATTACAAGCATGAGGTGCAATAGTAATTTTAAAAATAAATAAATAAATAAATGGTATCAGGACCTGGCAATGGGAGGTAAAACAACAAAAGCAGACTTGGTTGGTAGTCTTTCTGCGGAGTTTAATGTTATAATAGAGCGATTGTCCTTACTTTCTTTTTCTTTCTTTTCTAGGGTCTACTTTCTTACTTTACTTCCTTCTCTAACTTCTTTTCTAAGGGGCTTCTTTTCCCAACACTCTCTTGCACTTCACGACTCTTGCGCACCTTCTTTACTTTCCTTACTTCTATCTTTTTCTTAAAGCTTAAAAAAAAAATGAAGCGGTACAAAAAATGTATTAAGATATATGTGTTGTGTGTTATTGTAATTTACCGTACTTCTAGTGGTAAGCACCCTGCTTGAAGTGGTAAGAAACTGCACTTGAAGTCGGTGGCCTTGCACCCAGCTTGAAATGGTAGGAAAATGGATTTGAATTGGGTGGCCTTGCACCCTGCTTGAAATGGAATAACCGTGAGTCAACTTCCAGCCCACCAGCCGTGAGTGAGCTGCCAGCACATCAGGCTTGAGGGACTGAGCTGCCACCCCAAGAATCCATTTGACCCACATTGTCCATACTAGCCCTCTGTACACGTCCCTTCAGCCCACAACACCCTTACTAGCGCTCCAGAAAGCCCACCCCCCCCCAACTTGTCACCAATACTGGAATTGGTGGAGAGGTGGAATATTGCGTTGGGGGACCAGCCCTCCTCGTGTGAACATCCCACTTAGTCTAGTAGTTATATTAGATTTTACATGGTTATGGAAATGGAGATTACTGATCCTCACGTTAAAGTTAAAATTTGAGTCAAGGATAACTTCAATGGTATTGGATAGGAGCCTGCAAACTCTTATTGGAGCAAGTTGTTACACAGAGAGTGGTGGGCGCCTGGTATCTGTTGCCAGGGGTGGTGTTGGAGACAGATACGATGATGATGTTTAAGAGGTTTTTAGATCGATACACGGATCAGAGAATGAAGTGATATGGATCACGTGTATGCAGACGAGATTAGTTTCAGTTTGTCATGGGTGTTGTGGGCTAGAGGGCCCATTCCTGCACTACGTTGCTGTGCTTCTGTTGTATGTTTGCGACAAAGGAATGTCTGGCAGGTGGACGATCTTTCTGGGTGAAACAATGAGAGTTTAAGACATCCCTGTTCCTTTTCAGAGTGAATAACAAGGCTGGCAGTACTAGGCAGACCCGGGTGACACGAGACAGAGTATTTAATGGGGAAACGGGAAAGAGTGAATATACTGGGGGGGGGGGGGGGATGGAAGGGGTTGGCGTGGGTAGGGGGGGGGGGGTTGGCGTGGGTGGGGGGGGGGGGTTGGCGTGGGTGGGGGGGGGGGGTTGGCGTGGGTGGGAGGGGGGGGGTTGGCGTGGGTGGGAGGGGCGTGTAGTGTGGTGGGATGGGGCGGTGTAGGGGGGAGGAGGCGGGGGGGGGGGTGTTAGGGGATGTGGGGTGTGTCGGGTGGGGTTGTGTGGGCGCGGGGTGATGTCGTGGGGCGGGTTGGCATGGGGCAATCTGGCCTGAGGTTGGAGGGGTTGGCATGGAGGGAGAGAGTGGTGTGGGGGGAGGAGGCGGTGGGGGTTGATGGGGGGCGGGGTGCTGTGGGGAGGAAAGGGTGGAGAGGAGGTGGTGTGGGGGGGAGGGGGTGGTGTGGTGGGTGGTGCGTGTGCGGGGTGTGGTGGGGTTTACAGGGTGTGTGGGGGGGTGTTAGGTGTGTGGGGAGTTGTTAGAGTGGTGTGGGGGTGTTAGGAGTGTGGGGTTGGGGTGGTATGGGGTGGGGTGTGGGATGTGGCGGGAGGAGGGGATGGCATGGGGGGAGTGTGTCGTGGTGGGTTTGGGGGGGGGGAAGGTGGCGTGGGGGTAGGTGGCCTGAGTGGGGTGGTGAGTGTGGTGTGGGGGGTACAGGGTGGTGCAGGGGGAGGCGGTGGTCTTGTGGGGGTTGGGTGGTGAGTGTGGTGTGGGGGGGTACAGGGTGGTGCGGGGGAGGCGGTGGTCTTGTGAGGATGGTCTGCGGGGGTGGGGTGGTGAGTGTGCTGTGGGGGTGAGGTGGTGTTAGGCGTGGGGGTTGGGGTGGGGGCGTTGTGGTGTTGTGGGGCGGGGAAGGGGTGGTGTTGGGGAGGGGTTGGGAGGGTGTGGGGGGGAGTGGGTAGTGTGGGGGGACGGGTGGTGTGGCGATGGACGGGGTGGTTTTGTGGGGTGTGGTGTGGGGGTGTTGGGGTAGTGTGAGGGGTTGAGAGGAGTGAAAGGAGTGGTGCGTGGTGGTGAGTTGGGGTGGGGGCCGTGTGGCGCCATGGGGCGCGGAAGGGGTGGAATGGGGTGGCGGCGTTGTTGTGTCGTGGGGCGGGGAAGGGGGTGGGTTGTGGGGGGTTGGGAGCGGGAGGTGGGACGAGGGGTTGTGTGGGTTTAGGAGGGGGTGGTGTGGGCGGGAGGGGTGGTGTGGGGACGTGGGGTGGTAGAAACATAGAAAATAGGTGCAGGAGTAGGCCATTCGATCCTTCGAGCCTGCACCGCCATTCAATATGATCACGGCTGATCATCCAACTCAGTATCCCGTACCTGCCTTCTCTCCATACCCCCTGATCCCTTTAGCCACAAGGGCCACATCTAACTCCCTCTTAAATATAGCCAATGAACTGGCCTCAACTACCTTCTGTGGCAGACAGTTCCAGAGATTCACCACTCTCTGCGTGAAAAATGTTTTTCTCATCAAGGTTTTAAAGGATTTCCCCTCTATCCTTAAACTGTGACCCCTTGTTCTGGACTTCCCCAACATCGGGAACAATCTTCCTGCATCTAGCCTGTCCAATCCCTTAAGAATTTTGTAAGTTTCTATAAAACCCCCCTCAATCTTCTAAATTCTAGCGAGTACAAGCCAAGTCTATCCAGTCTTTCTTCATATGAAAGTCCTGACATCCCAGGGTGGGTTAGTGTGGTGGGGTGCAGTGGTATGGGGGCGGGTTA
>NW_022630654.1:0-79715 GCF_010909765.2 Amblyraja radiata | reverse complement strand
CTCTTTGAGAGTGTCCCTTCGGCACAGAGACTCTTGCGGCAGCGGTGCGGCGCTTCCGACGCCTCCGACGGCCCGGGACTCTCCATGGCCGGAATTGCAGCGAGCGACTCGCCAGCCCCGCAAACACTCACCAGCCCCGGCTCCCGCATCTGTCCCCGCCCGCTGCTTCCATCCCTCCCTCAGCCCCGGCTCTCCAACACCCGCGGACCATGCAGTTTATCTGAGTTTTTACATTTTCGTCGATCACAGAATTTCTCACCACAGAGCGTGAGAAATTTCTGATCAGCGTGAGGGCATGAGAGTTTGCCTGAGGGCGTGATTCTCACACTCAAAGCATGAGAGTTGGCAGCCCTGTGACTGTGTGTGCCTGTGTGTGTGTGTTTGTGTGCCTCTCTTTGTTTGTGTGCCTGCCTGTGTGTGCATGAGTGTGTGTTTGTATGCGTGTGTGTGTGAGTGAGTGCGTTTGTGTGTGTGTGGCTGTGTGCGCGCGCCTCTGTGTATGTGTGTGACTGTGTGTGTGTGTGTGTGTGTGTGTGTGTGTGTGTGTGTGTGTGTGTGTGTGTGTGTGTGTGTGTGTGTGTGTGTGACTGGGGACATGCCAACCCCTGCTAACAGATTTTTAAAGGTATTTTATTTAATGATTCTTATCGTCCACAATAAATGTTATGAAACAAAATAAGATTTCCTAAAGAGGCGTGGTGACATATTGTGCAAGCAGTGAAGTGTGTGTGTTTGGTAGTGGAGTCGCTGGGAGGGATCGAACTGTCGAGTTCTGCTCAGTAAGGTTCCCTGGAGAACAATGTGATGGTTTAGTTTAGAGATACGGCACGGAAACAGGCCCTTCGGCCCACCAAGTCCACACCGACCAGCAATCCCTGCACACTGACCCCATCCCACACCCACTAGGGACAATTTTACATTTATAACCAAAGCCAAAAGTATAGGAGGAAACCTGAGATCTCGGAGAAAACTCACACGGTCACAGGGAGAACGTACAGACTCCGTTTAGACAGCACCTGTAGTCGGGATTGAACCCTGGTCCAGTGCTCCCACACCTCAAAAACAAATGTCCTTAAATAGAATCTCAAATTTCCTGGGATTTGATGGTATTTCCTGAAATTCCCCAACTGCGCACGCGGGGATACCGGGCCCACTGCGCACGCGCGGGGAGATGCCGTTATTTTGCGTCCCTACCGTGTCACTGCTGCCATTTTCAATTATGACGCAACTGACGGGCCTCCCCCGACTGCGCTGGCGCGGATGGTTGTAAATGTACTTTTTTCCCCTCAAATCATCCCGCGGGCCGGATGCAGAAATTTCCCAAAATTATTTCATTTCCCTAAAATTACCCGAAGACAATCAGAATTCCACGAGTTTCTCTACCGCTGAGCTACCGTGCCGCATCGGTGCTGATAGCAGGTGCAATAGGTGCTTGAAAAGGCAAAGAATCTTAGAATAAAGGGGAGGTCATTTAAGACTGAGGTGAGAAAAATCTTTTTCACCCAGAGAGCTGTGAATTTATGGAATTCCCTGCCACAGAGGGCAGTGGAGGCCAAGTCACTGGATGGATTTAAGAGAGAGTTAGATAGAGCTCTAGGGGCTAGTGGAGTCAAGGGATATGGGGAGAAGGCAGGCATATCAGGTTATTGATAGGGGACGATCAGCCATGATCACAATGAATGGCGGTGCTGGCTCGAAGGGCCGAATGGCCTCCTCCTGCACCTATTTCTATGTTTCTATGTTCTATGAATGGGGAGATGTATGTTGCAGGCATATACGCTGTTTAAATTGACCTTGTGGCCATGACAGACATGGTGGGTTAAACGGCCTGTCCCTCTGCTGTACTGTTCGACCTGCACCATCCACCCCACTCTTCACATTCTCACTTGGTCTATGTTTGTCCATCTCTCGATCCTACACACACCCCCCTCACTCCGTTCTCGGTTCAAAGAAGTTTGGTTGCTGGATGAACCATCAGTTGTAGGAGCAGTATTAGGTCATTTGGCCCATCAAATCATAGTCTTACAGCGTGGATACACCCTCTTCGCCCCAACTTGCCCACAACTGGCCAACATGTCCCATCTACAACTTTTTCACACAAAGGGTGGCGGGTGTATGGAACGAGCTGCCAGAAGAGGTAGTTGAGGCTGGGACTATCTTAACATTTAAGAAACAGTTAGACAGGTACATGGATAGGACAGGTTTGGAGGGATTTGGACCAAACGCAGGCAGGTGGGACGAGTGTAGATGGGACACTCGTCCCGCCTGCCTGCGTTTGGTCCAAATCCCTCCAAACCTGTCCTATCCATGTACCTGTCTAACTGTTTCTTAAATGTTAGGATAGTCCCAGCCTCAACTACCTCCTCTGGCAGCTCGTTCCATACACCCGCCACCCTTTGTGTGAAAATGTTACCCCTCAGGTTCCGATTAAATTTTTCCCCTTTCACCTTAAACGTATGTCCTCTGGTCCTCGATTCAACTACACTGTGATAGGAGCAGAATTAGGCCATTCGGCCCCTCTAGTCTGCCATTAAATAATGGTTGATCTATCTCCCTTTCAAACTCATTCTCCTGCCTTCTCCCCATAACCCCTGACACCTGTCCTAATCTAGAATCTAATAATCTCTGCCTTAAAAATATCCATTGACTTGGCCTTCACAGCATTTTGTGGCAATGAATTCCACAGATTCACCTCCCTCTGACTAAAGAAAAGCCTCCTCATCCCCTTCTTAAAGGAACGTCCTTTTATTCTGAGGCTATGACCTCCAGCCCAAACTCTCCCACTAGTGGAAACATCCTCACCACATCCATTCTATCCAAGCCTTTCACTATTCGATTCTCCATTCCCCTACTCTGGGATAGAGACCGTGCGTCTACCCGATCTATTCCTCTCGTGATTTTATACGTCTACTTCGCCATTCCATCTTGGCTGATCTATCTTTCCCTCTCAACCCCATTCTCTTGCCACTTTGTGGGCAATAACAGATTGTGGATGTACAAAGTATGGGTGTGAAGGAACTGCAGATGCTGGTTTAAACCGAAGATAGACACAAAATGCTGGAGTAACTCAGCGGGACAGGCAGCATCGCTGGAGAGAAGGAATGGGTTTGGAGATCTTCTTCCAGGTAGAGATACCTTGAGTAGAATTTCCCAGTTGAGCAGACAAAATGCGTATGAAGGAACTGCAGATGCTGGTTGAAACCGAAGATAGACACAAAAGTATGAGAAGGGTCTCGACCCCAAATGCCACCCATTCCTTCTCACCAGAGATGCTGCCTGTCCCGCTGAGTTACTCCAGCATTTTGTGTCTGTATGGACGATGGCTGGTCGATGATATGATTTTCCAGAAAAGCCAAAGGTAGATAAAAATGCTGGAGTAACTCAGCGGGTGAGGCAGCATATATGGAGTGAAGCAATAGGTGACGTTTCGGGTCGAGACCCTTCATCAGACTTTGGTGTCTTATCTTCGGTTTAAAAATCTTCAGTTTACAGTCTGAAGAAGCTACCCGAAACGTCACCTATTCTTTCGCACCATAGACACCAACATGGATTTTATTAAAAATGTCTACAGAAAAATGTCTAAATGTAATGAGGAGTGGATTAGTGAATGTAAAAGTGAAATCGCTAGCGAAATGGAAAAAAATCTCGGAGTTTTGCGTGTGCTTTTGGCGGACCAAGGAATCAAAGGCCAAATCTGTCTGACACACACACACACATCTCTTATACAACTGCAACATGACATCCCAACCTCTATACTCAATACTCTCACTGATGAAGGCCAAAGTGCTAAAAGCCTTTTTGACCACCTTATCTACCTGTGACTCGACCTTCAAGGAACCATGCACCTGCACTCCTAGATCCCTCTGCTCTACAACACTACCCAGAGGCCTACCATTTATTCTGTAGGTCCTGCCCTTGTTCGTTGTCCCAAAATCAAATACCTCACACTTTTCCATATTAAATTCCATCAACCATTCCTCCGCCCACCTGGCCAATCGATCCAGATCCTGCTGCAATCTTTCACAACCATCTTTACAATCTGCAAAACCAGTAAATTTTGTATCATCAGCAAACTTGCTAATCTTGCCCTGTATGTTCTCATGCAAATCATTGATGTAGATGACAAACAGTAGCGGGCGCAGCACCGAACCCTGAGACACACCACTAGTCACAGGCCTCCAGTCCGAGAAGCAACCATCCACCGTCACCCTCTGCTTCCTTCCATGGAGCCAATTTGCTATCCATTCAGCCATCTCTCCTTGGATCCCATGTGATCTAACCTTCCAGAGCAGCCTACCATGTGGAACATTGTCGAAGTCCATGTACACAACATCTACAGCTCTGCCCTCATTAACCTTTTTGGTCACGTCTTCAAAAAAATCAATCAGATTTGTGAGACACGACCTCCCACGTACAAAACCATGCTGACTGTCCATAATCAGCCATTGTCCATCCAAATGCCTGTATATCATACCACTCTCTCCAGTACTCTCCAATAACCTACCAACTACAGATGTTAAGCTCACCGGCGTATAGTTCCCATCATTTTCCCTGCAGCCTTTCTTGAAAAGAGGCACAACATTTGCCACCCTCCAGTCTTCCGGCACCTCCCCTGTATTTAAGGACGACTCGTAAATTTCAACCCGGTCTCCCACAATTTCCTCTCTAGTTTCTCACAATGTCCTTGGATGTATCATATCAGGCCCTGGAGATTTGTCTACCTTCAAACACGACAGTACCTTCGACGGTAACACTGACAGTTCTCAAGACACTTCCAGTGACTGCTCCAATTTCCTCCGTCCTACTATCTTTCTCCTTGGTAAATGCAGACAATATCCGAGTGTTTGTAGGATAGTGTTAATGTGGGGATCGCTGGCCGGCGCGAACTCGGTGGGCTGAAGGGCCTGTTTCCACGCTGTATCTTTAAACTAAACTAAAAGCCAATATTTAGTCAGAGTGAACCTCAACAGTACCAGAGGTGATAATCGAACTAGGTCCCTAGAACAGTGAGGCAGCCCCAACGCAACCTGTTTAGTTTAGTTTATAGATACAGCGCGGAAACAGGCCCTTCGGCCCACAGAGTCCGCGCCGACCAGCAATCCCCGCACATCAACACTGTCCTGCACACACTAGGGACAATTTACACTTACACCAAGCCAATTAACCTACAAACCTGCACGTCTTTGGAGTGTGGGAGGAAACTGAAGATCTCGGAGAAAACCCATGCGGTCACAGGGAGAACATACAAACTCCGTACAGATAGCACCTGTAGTCGGGATCGAACCCGGGTCTCTGGTGCTGCAAGCGCTGTAAGGCAGCAACTCTACCGCTGTGCCACTGTGTCGTCATAAGATCATAACTGAAGGGCCATTCGGCCCATCAAATCTTCTCCGCCAGTCAATCTTGGTTGATCTATCTCTCCTTCCTAACCCCGTTCTCCTGCCTTCTCCTGACACCAGTCCTGTGTTACCTGGGTCATGGGACATGTGTGGTGGGGTGGAGAGGCACGGATCAGGGTGGACAGCCAGCATCTTTTTCCCAGGATGGAAATATTGAATACTAGAGGGCACAGCTTTAGGGTGAGAAGGTACACATTTTATAGATGTGTGGGGCAGGTGTGGGTGGTGAGTGCCTGGAACGCGCTGCCAGGGGTGGTGGTGGAGGCAGATATGATAGTGGCGTTTAAGAGCGTTTTGGATAGGCACATGGATATGGAGGGATATGGATCATGTGTGAATAGAGTAAAGTTGCTCTTGGCATCGTTTTACACAGAGATTGTGGGCCGAGGGGTTTGTTCCTGTACTATACACTACTGTTCTATGTATGGGACTCGAGGGCACGGTCTCAAAATAGAAGGATGTACCTTTAGAAAGGAGATGGGGAGGAATTTCTTCAGCCAGAGGGTGGTGAATCTGTGGAATTCATTGCTGTGGAGGCCAAGTCAATGGGTATTTATAAAGCGTAGGTTCCAGATCAGTACGGGTGTCAAAGGTTATGGGGAGAAGGCAGGAGAATAGGGTGAGGAGGGAGAGATAGATCAGCCATGATCGAATGGTGGAGTTGACTTGATTGGCCGAATGGTCTAATTCTGCTCCTATGTGCAAGGAGATAAAAGTTGTTCTTGGCATCATGTTTGGCACATACATTGTGGGCCGAAGGGCCTGTTCCTGTGCGGTACTTTTCCACGTTCTAAATGTGAACCTCCCAGCGAGTTCATCTTCTCACCTACACTAGACCTGTTGAGTTCCTCAAGCACTTTGTGTGACACTGCATGAG
Source organism: Amblyraja radiata (assembly GCF_010909765.2). Lineage (NCBI taxonomy): Eukaryota > Metazoa > Chordata > Chondrichthyes > Rajiformes > Rajidae > Amblyraja > Amblyraja radiata. Next base: position 73,439 of record NW_022630654.1, on the reverse strand, counting down.
TCTCACCTGCCCCTGTTTGACCCACATCCCTCTAAACCTATCCTATCCATGTACCTGCCTAATTGCTTCTTAAACGTTGCAATGGTACCTGCCTCATCTACCTCCTCCGGTAGCTCGTTCCATACACCCACCACCCTCTGTGTGAAAAAGATACTATTCAGATTCCTATGAAGTCACCTTGAACATTCTGGTGTCCTGAGTCCCCTACTCTGGGCAAGAGAAAATGGATAGGTGACGTTTCAAGTCGGGACGCTTCGTTAGTCACTTCTGTCTGATGAAGGGTCTGGACCCGAAACTTCACCTATACATGTTCCATGTACGGCGGCACGGTGGCGCAGCGGTAGAGTTGCTGACTTACAGCGCTTGCAGCGCCAGAGACTCGGGTTCGATCCCGACCACGGGTGCTGTCTGTATGGAGTTTGTACGTTCTACCCGTGACCTGCATGGGTTTTCTCCGAGATCTTCGGTTTCCTCCCACACTCCAAAGATGTACAGGTATGTAGGTTAATTGGCTTGGTAAATGTAAAAATAGTCCCAAGTTTGTGTAGGATAGTGTTATTGAATGGCGGTACTGGCTCGAAGGGCCGAATGGTCTACCCCTGCACCTATTGTCTATTGTCTATAATGTGCGGGGATCACTGGTCGGCGCGGACCAGCTGGGCCAAAAGAGGCCTGTATCTCTAAAACTAAAACTAAAATTAAGACAGATGCTGCTTGGCCCGCTGAGTTAAAGGCCTGTACGGCGATTTTTTCGGCGACTGCCGGCGTCATATCAGGGTCATTAAAAGATTTTGAACCTTTCAAAATCCAGCGTCGACAAAATAAATGTTGCGATACTTGAAAAAACGTTGCGCGTCAATACGCCATCACGCCGCGTCACTGCCGCATCACGCAGCAAATTTTTCGATGACCTGATACGTCAGTCAATGATGCCGGCGGTCCCCGAAAAAAATCGCCAAGTGGGACATGCCCTTTACTCCAGCGCTCTGTGAAACGTCACCTATCCATGTTAACCAGAGATGCTGCCTGGCCCGCTGGGTTACTCCAGCACTTTGTGTCTACAAAATGATATTGTTGGCTTTACTCTTCAGTGTTGCTGGCTTGAAGGGGCCCCTTTCCCAGATCTGGATGTGCCTCTTCCTGTTGAGTATTGTACGTGGACCTTTGGCAGAGACTCTAATGGGATTACGAGCAGCAGACCCATCTGAGCAGGGAGTTATGTCGAGTTAATGGAGATTTTATGATCTGCACATCTGCTTCCCATGGATTAAATCCTTGTACACGTGCCAATAATAAACATATACCGTATCGCTGCACCACTATTTCTCCCTTTATCATGTATCTCTACACTGTGGAGGCTTGATTGTAATCGTGTATTGTCTTACTGTTGACTGAATAGCACGCAACAAAATGTGATTTCTCTAATTTCAAGTAACCCTTGCATCCCCCCTCTCTCCGTCCCTCCCTCACCCAAGTCGTGGTACTAGTTTCACTGTCGTCCTGTTGAATTTCATTGTCTGCAACTCGTTTTCACCACAGCTACACATTGTCTGCAACTCGTTTTCACCACAGCTACACAATGGGCCACTTCCTTGATTATTGGGTTTTTTTTGCATATCTTTTGTTCATTTGTTCTACATCTCTCCATATAACCGTCTCTATCTCTCGTTTCCCTCTCCCCTGACTCTCAATATGAAGAAGGGTCTCGACTCGAAACATCACCTCTTCCCTTTCTACAGAGATGCTGCCTGAGTTATTCCAGGTTTTTGTGTCCATTTACAGTTTAAACCAGCATCTGCAGTTCCTTGTGTCGGAAGGAACTGCAGATGCTGATTTAAACCGAAGATGGACACAAAATGCTGGAATAACTCAGCGGGTCAGCTGAAGAGTCTAACTGCAGTTCCTTCCAATACCTCCTATTCCCCTCCCCCATTGGAGACCCTTGGACTATCTTTAATCGGACTTTTCTGGACTTTATGTAGCACTAAACATTGTTCCTTTGATCCTGTATCTGTACACTGTGGACAGTTGGATTGTAATCATGTATTGTCTTTCTGCTGACTGATTAGGACACAACAATAAGGTTTTCACTGCATCTCGATACACATGACAATAAACTAAACTGAATTAAAACTAAATTGATCACTTCTGTCTGTACCTGATCCATATCCCTCTATTTCCCGCACTTTCAAGTGCTCATCAAAAAGCCTCTTAAACGCCACTATCGTATCTGCCTCCACCACCACCCCTTGCAGCACGTTCCAGACCCCCACCACCCTCTGTGTAAAGAGACTTGACACATGTCCATTGACATTTTCCCCCTCTCACATTATAGCTATACTCTGGGAAACAGCTCCTGGGAAAAAGTTCATAAGTTTAGTTTAGAGAGACAGCACGGAAATAGGCCCTTCGGCCCACCGGGTTCGCGCGCGCTGACCAGCGATCCCTGCACACCAACACTATCCTACACCCACTAGTCACTATTTTTACATTTACCAAGCCAATTAACCTACAAACATGCACGTCTTTGGAATTTGGGAAGAAACCGAAGATCTCTGAGAAAACCCATGCAGGTCACGCGGAGAAGGTACAAACTCCGCACAGACAGAACCCGGGTCTCCGGCGCTACATTCGCTGCAAGGCAGCAATTCTACCGCTGCGCCATCGTGACTGCTCTAGTCTAGGAATTTTTGGAGCAGAATTAGGCCATGGGGCCCATCAAGTCTACTCTGCCATTCAATCACAGCTGATCTATCTTTCCCTCTCATCCCCATTCTCCTGCTTTCTCCCCATAACCCCTGACGCCAGTACGAATCAAAAAAGGTGAGACTGTCGATGCCATCTATGCGTCTCATAATTTTATGTACTTCTATTAAGTCTCCCATGAATTTTCTCACTATTTTAGTACACCTGCCATAAATAAACCAATACTGTCATACAGTACCTCCAATACAGTTGGAGATTGAGGGGAGACTTGATAGGAGTACATAAAAAAAGTATACATGATTTACAGTTTGAGCCGTCCACTGTGTACAGAGACAGGATAAGGAGAATAACGTTTAGTTTCAGCATAGTTTAGAGATACAGTGCAGAAACAGGCACTTCAGCCCACTGAGCCCGCAAAACGTACAAACTCCGTACAGACAGCATCCATTGTCGGGATCGAATCCGGTCTCTGGCACTGTAAGACAGTAGATCTACCGGTGCACCACCATGTGTTTAGATCAGTTTAACTTGCCATTACGATCGCCACAGACATTGTGGGCCGAAGGGCCTGTTCTTGTGCTGTACTGTTCTATGCTCTGTGCACATCTCTCTCCCTTGGTACCTCTCTCTTCTCTTGGCTTCCTCCCCCACACACGTACCCTGGGCTGTGCCTGGGTTTAATATTGTTGCGGGTATATTTTCTAAGTACATTTCCTGTTTAAGAGCTTGCACGTGCTTGAAGCCTGAAATAACAACAAGCTGTTGGGAACATAGAGCAGAACAAAAAAAACATAATTAGTGTTTTAGGTCAACAACGATCCTTACAGAAAGTCATCGACTTGCAATGTTAACTCTGTTTCTCTTTATACAGATGCAGCCTGACCTGCTGGGTATTTCTACCAGCTACTGTTTACTCATAAGGTCATAAGTGATAGGAGCAGATTTAGTCCATTTGGCCCATCAAGTCTACTCTGCCAATCAATCATGGCTGATCTATCTCTCCCTCCTAACCCCATTCTCCTGCCTTCTCCCCATAACCCCTGACACCTGTACTAATTACGAATCTGTTTGTCTCTGCCTTAAAAATATCCAAAATGTGACTTGGCCTCCACAGCCTTCTGTAGCAAAGAATTCCACAGATTTACCACCCTCTGACTGCAGAAATTCCATCTCATCTCCGTCCTAATGCAACGTCCTTTAATTCTGAGGCTATGACCACTAGTCCTTTCAATGACGTGTCCCCTCAACCTTCTAAACTCCAGCGAGTGCAGGCCCAGTGCCACCAAACACTCATCATATGTTAACCCACTCATTCCTGGGATCATTCCCATAAACCTCCTCTGGAACATCTCCAGAGCCAGCAAATCCTTCCTCAGATATGGGACCCAAAATTGCTCGCAATACTCCAAATAGAGCCTCAGCATTACACCCCTGTTTTTGGTTGCCAGCATTGCGTTTGTCTTCTTTACTACTGATTCGACTTGCAGGTTAATTTTTTGGGGATCTTGCGCCAGCACTCCCAAGTTCAGTTTAGTTTATTGTCACATGTACCGAGGTACAGTGAAAAGCTTTTGTTGCGTGCTATCCAGTCAGTGAACGACAATACATGATTATAATCGAACCGTCCACAGTGTACAGATACATGATAAGGTAATAACATTTAGTGCAAGGCAAAGCCAGCTAAGTCCAATCAAGGATAGTCAGAGTTACCAAAGATGTAGATAGTAGTTCTGGACTGCTCTCTGGCTGTGGTAGGATGATTCAGTTGCCCGATAACAGTTGGGATGAAACTGTCCCTGAATCTGGAGGTGCGCATTTTCACACTTCTATATCTTTTGCCTGATGGGAGAGGGGAGAAGAGGGAATGGCCGGGGTGTGACTTGTCCTTGATTAAGCTGCTGGCCTTGTCGAGGCAGCGTAAGGTATAAATGGAGTCAATAGAAGGGAGGTTGGTTTGTGTAACGGTCTGGGCTACGCCCATAATTCATTGCAATTTCATGCGGTCTTTGATGGAGCTGTTTCCAAACCAATCTGGGATGCATCCCGATAAAGTGTTACAATTTTCATCCATTTTTAGAGTGTTTGTTGTGTCTTAAAGAGGTATATTTACTCTTTTCCGTAGGGAGTACATAATCCCTAAGACTGTGTACCCTGTTCATACTATGCCCAAGTGTTCTCATTATGGATGCTGCTATTCTCAAGGTCTTAAGTGATACGAGCAAAATTAGGCCATTCAGCCCATCGCCTACTCCGCCATTCAATCATGGCTGATCTATCTCTCCCTCCTAACACCATTCTCCTGCTTTCTCCCCATAACCCCTGACACCCATACTAATCAAGAATCTATCTATCTCTGCCTTAAAAATATCCATCACTGTATGGGTGTAACGATCACCCATTCACTGATCACCAGTTCTATCCTACACACACCAGGGACAATTAACCTACTGATCTGCACGTCTTTGGGATGTGAGTGGAAGCCAGAGCACCCCGAGAGAACCCATGCGGTCACGGGGAGAAGGTACAAATTCCGTACAGATGGCAGCTGTAGTCAGGATCGAACCCGGGTCACTGGCGCTGTAAGGCTGTAACTCTACTGCTGCGCCACCGCTAAGCACACTGATATTTCTGGTTAATCAGGCAAACTCATGGCTATACAATGTAGAATGGCTTGGATAGAGTGGATGTGGAGGATGCTTCCACTAGTGGGAGAGTTTAGGACTAGAGGTCATAGCCTCAGAATTAAACATTCCTTTAGGAAGGAGGAATTTCTTTATTCATAGGGTGGTGAATCTGTGGAATTCTCTGCACAGACTTGGTCGGCCGAAGGTCCTGTTTCCAAGCTGTATCTCTAAGCTAAACTGCTGGCTGTAGTATAGAGATCACAAGACATAGGAGCAGAATTAGGCCATTCAGACCTTCGAGTCTGCTCCACCATTCGATTATGGCTGATCTAGATTTCCCTCTCAATCCCATTCTCCTGCCTTCTCCCTATATCCTTTGACACCGGTACTAATCAAGAACCTATCAATCTCCACTTTAAAAATACCCAATGACTTGTCCTCCCCTGCCGTCTGTGGCAATGAATTCCACAGATTCACTGCCCTCTGGCTGAAGAAATTCCTCTTCATCTCCATTCTAAAGGTACAGTGCCCTCCATAATGTTTGGGACAAAGACCCGTCATTTATGTGATTTTTTTTTCTATTACAAATCTCAAATTGTGGAGCACAGAGGCAAATGAATAAACGACAGGTCTTTGCCCAAACATTATAGAGAGCACTGTACGTCCTTTTATTCTGAGGCTGTGTCCTCTGGCCCTAGACTCTCCCACTTTCGGGCATGTCAGAACAGGAGCAAGGGTGGAGATCGGAATTAACAGTGAAGGCAAGAACAGAACTATCCACACGGAAAGGTACTGGAGACACAAGAGACTGCAGCTGCTGGAATCTTGAAGAAAACACAAAGTGCTGGAGAAATTCAGCAGGTCAGGCAGCATCTTTGGAGAGAATGTGTAGGAAGGAACTGCAGATGTTGGTTTACACCGAAGATAGACACAAATGCTGGAGTAACTCAGTGGGACAGGCAGCATCTCTGGATAGAAGGAATGGGTGACGTTTCGCGCCGAAACCCTTCTTCAGACCAGATCTCGACCTGAAACGTCATCCATTCCTTCTACCCAGAAATGCTGCCTGTCCTGCTGAGTTACTCCAGCATTTTGTGTCTACCTTCGACCTGAAAGATGTCGTCGTCATAGTCTCATACAGCACGGAAATGGGCTCCTCAGCCCAGTGCCCATGCCAACCAAGGTGCTTCATCTTCTATGGATAGACAACGGAGAGAATCTGTAGATACTGTCTGACCTGCTGAGGTCCTCCAGCACATTGTGTTTAGTTCAAGATTCCAGCATCTGCAGTCTCTTGTCCCCAGTACTTTTCCATGTTGATTGTTTATACAGATACATGGGTAGGCCAGGTTCAGAGGGATATGGGCCAAACACAGGCAGGCAGGACTAGTGTAGCAGGAACATGTTGGCATGTGTGGGTAAGATGCTCCGAAGGGCATGTTTCCATACTGTATCGCTCTATAACCTACAAACTTGCTCATCTTTGGAGTTTGGGAGGAAACCAAAGCACCCGGAGAAAGCACCCCGTAGTCAGGATCGAACCTGGGTCGCCGGCGCTGTGAGGCAGCAACTCTACCTCTGCATCACTGTGCTGCCCAACACTGTGTGATGGGCTGATGTATCCAAGAGGGGGAGGGGCAGAGACAGAGTCTTTGAGGCAACAGGCAATAAGGACAATAGACAATAGGTGCAGGAGTAGGCCATTCGGCCCTTCGAGCCAGCACCGCCATTCAATGTGATCATGGCTGATCATTCACAATCACTACCCCGTTCCTGCCTTCTCACCATATCCCTTGGCACCGCTATCTCTAGGAGCTCTATCTAACTCTCTCTTGAAAGCATCCAGAGAATTGGCCTCCGCTGTCTTCTGAGGCAGAGAATTCTACAGATTCACAACTGGGTGAAAAAGGTTTTCCTCATCTCCGTTCTAAATGGCCTACCCCTTATTCTTAAACTGTGGCCCCTGGTTCTGGACTCCCCCGACATCGGGAACATGTTTCTTGCCTCTAGCGTGTCCAATCACTTAATACTCTTATATGCTTCAATAAGAGTGCCTCTCATCCTTCTAAACTCCAGAGTATACAAGCCCAGCCACTACAACATATGTTTATCTATCAATATATGACAGTCCCGCCATCCCAAGAATTAACTTTGTGAACCTGCGCTGCAGTCCCTCAATAGCAAGAATGTCTTTCCTCAAATTTGGAGACCAAAACTGCACACAGGAGAGAGGAAAGTTTAGGCAGATGAATTGGGATGTGGGAGGGTGAAGCAAAGACTGGCAGGGCCAGATAAGGGAGGTTTGACGGGAGGTTGGGGGAGGGAGAATGTCTCAGTCACAGGGCTAGGCTTGCAAGAATGTCGCCTGTATGGTCGTGAGTTCCTTCCTACATGTATCCGCAGTTCCTTCCTACACATGCTATACGTACAGTCACACACACATATATATACACGCACATATATACATAGAGTCATAGAGTGATACATGTGGATAAATGTGAGGTTATCCATTTTGGTGGCAAAAACAGGAAAGCAGACTATTTTCTAAATGGTGGCCGACTAGGAAAAGGGGAGATGCAGCGAGACCTGGGTGTCATGGTACACCAGTCATTGAAAGTGGGCATGCAGGTGCAGCAGGCAGTGAAGAAAGCGAATGGTATGTTAGCTTTCATAGCAAAAGGATTTGAGTATAGGAGCAGGGAGGTTCTACTGCAGTTGTACAGGGTCTTGGTGAGACCACACCTGGAGTATTGCGTACAGTTTTGGTCTCCAAATCTGAGGAAGGACATTATTGCCATAGAGGGAGTGCAGAGAAGGTTCACCAGACTGATTCCTGGGATGTCAGGACTGTCTTATGAAGAAAGACTGGATAGACTTGGTTTATACTCTCTAGAATTTAGGAGATTGAGAGAGGATCTTATAGAAACTTACAAAATTCTTAAGGGGTTGGACAGGCTAGATGCAGGAAGATTGCTCCCGATGTTGGGGAAGTCCAGGACAAGGGGTCACAGCTTAAGGATAAGGGGGAAATCCTTTAAAACCGAGATGAGAAGAACTTTTTTCACACAGAGAGTGGTGAATCTGGAACTCTCTGCCACAGAGGGTAGTCGAGGCCAGTTCATTGGCTATATTTAAGAGGGAGTTAGATGTGGCCCTTGTGGCTAAGGGGATCAGAGGGTATGGAGAGAAGGCAGGTACGGGATACTGAGTTGGATGATCAGCCATGATCATATTGAATGGCGGTGCAGGCTCGAAGGGCCGAATGGCCTACTTCTGCACCTAATTTCTATGTTTCTATGTTTCTATGATACAGTGTGGAAACAGGCCCTTCAGCCCAACTTGCCCACACCAGCCAACAATGTCCCAGCTACACTCGTCCCACCTGCCTGCTCTTGATCCATATCCCTCCAAACTTGTCTTATCCATGCACCTATCTAATTGTTTCTTAAACATTGCGATAGTCCCAGCTTCAACTACCACCTCCGGCAGCTCGTTCCATACACCCACCGCCCTCTCCCTACACCCAACACTCTCTAGGGCTCTACCGTTTACTGTACAAGCCCTGAACTGAGTCGAGGCTCCAGAAGGCGCTAGTCAGGCCGCATTTGGAATATTGTGAGCAATTCTGGGGCCTGTATCTGAGGAAGGATGTGCTGGGTCTGGAGAGGGTCCAGGGGAGGTTTTCAAGAATGATCTCAGGAACATATGATGAGTGTTTGACGGCAATGGGCCTGTACTCGCTGGTGTTTAGAAGAATGAGGGGGGACCTCATTGAAACATACAGAATAGTGAAAGGCTTGGATACAGTGGATGAGGAGAGGATGTCTCCACTAGTGGGAGAGTCTAGGACTAGCGGTCACAGTCTCAGAATTAAAGGACGTTCTTTTAGGAAGGGGATGAGGAAAAATGTATTTAGTCAGAAGGTGGTGAATCTGTAGAATTCTTTGCCACAGATGGTTGTGGAGGCCAAGCCAGTGGATATATTTAAGGCAGACTTAGATTCTTGATTAGTACAGGTGTCAGGGGTTATGGGGAGAAAGCAGGAGAATGGGGTTAGGAGGGAGAGATAGATCAGCCATGATTGAATGGCGGAGTAGGCGATGGGCCGAATGGCCTAATTCTGCTCCTGTCACTTATGATCTTTTGATCTAATCTGGTTTAATATACCATAGTGCAATAGCTCATACTTGTCCGAGTTAAATTCCATTTGCCATTCCCTGGCGCATTTCCCAACTGATCCAGATCCTGTTGTAAACTTAAATATCCTTCCTCACTCTCCACTCTATCACCAAATTTGGTGTCATTTGCAAATGTATTAACAATGTTAACCACATTGTCACAGTGGCGCAGCGGTAGAGTTGCTGCCTTACAGCGCCAGGGACCCGGGATCAATCCTGATTACGGGAGCTGTCTGTACCGAGTTTGTACGTTCTCATGGGTTTTCTCCGGGTACTCCGGTTTCCTCCCATATCTCAAAGACTTGCAGGTTTGTAGGTTCATTGGCCTCTGTAAATGAGCACCTGGTGTGTAGGATAGAACAAGTGTAGGGGTGATCGTTGGACAGCGTGGACTCAGTTGGATGAAGTGACTGTTTCTGCGATGTATCTCTCAACTAAACTAAATGGGTGTGCAGGGGGGAGGCAGGAAATAGGAGGGTATTAATTAAAATCAGAGAATTCAATGTTCATACCATTAGATTGAAATAATGAGTTGAGTTGCAAGGCCAGTTCCGTTTAATTTAGAGATACAGAGTTGAAACAGGCCCTTCGGCCCACCGAGTCCACACCGACCAGCGGTCCCCGCACATTAACACTACCCTACACAAACGAGGGACAATTTTTACAGTTACACCAAGCCATTTAACCTACAAACCCCTACGTCTTTGGAGTGTGGGAGGAAACTGAAGATCACGGAGAAAGCCCACGCAGGGCACGGGGAGTACGTACAGGCAAGCACCCGTAGTCGGGATTGAACCCGGGTCTCAGGCGCTATAAGGCAGCAGCTCTACCGCTGCGCCACTGTGGCCGCCAGTTGATGGTTTGTTTTCTGCAGAGTTGAGCTCGTCTCATTGTCCCACAGGCCAGTAATTGGGACATTAAACCAATTACTGAGCTGTAATTGAATAGAGGAGCCAGCATGAGAAATGTTAACCAGCGGTTTCTCATTAAACAAGCACATAGCCTTAGGGGAGCATTAGTGTAATGATTAAGTTGTTTGGATGGAAGCCAGCGTTTGGAGCTGTTGATCCAGAGACTTGAGTTCAGATCCCTCGACGGAAGATGAAGCACTTAGATTCAAATGAGGAAAAAAATCTGGAATTTTTCATGGGAGAGTTGCTCTCAATTATTGTGACCATGAAATCACTGGATTGTCATCAAAAACCTAGGTGGTTCCCTGACGTTCCGGCAGCCCGACTTGGAGCTGTGGCGGTGTTCCAGCGGCAGACCCGACTTGGGGCTGTGGCGGCATACCGGCGGCGGCGGCTCGGCCGCGGGCCAGTGGACGACATCGTCGGGAGCTCGCAGTTCACAGGTTGGTGACCTGTTTTTCCGGAGCTCCCGCAACAACAGCTTCGTCCGCTGGACTGGAGGGCGGTAGCTTCGACCACTTCGGGCCGCGGAGTTTGAACTGGCCCGTTCGCGAAGCTGGATTCAGCCGCGGGACTGACTTACCATCACCCGGCGAGGTCACAACATCGGAGGCCTGGATCGCCTCAACGCAGAGGGAGAACAAGGAGGGAAGAGACAAAGACTTTGAGATTTTTGCCTTCCATCGCAGTCAGGAGGTGCCTGGTGAACTCACTGTGGTGGATGTTAAATTTTGTGTTTATTGTGTGTTTTTGTTATTTTTATTATATGTATGACTGCAGGCATGAAATTTTGTTCAGACCGAAAGGTCTGAATGACAATAAAGGGAATTCAAATTTTAAAAAATTGTAAATTGTCCCTAGTGTGTGTGGGATGGTGTTAGTGGTCAGCACGGACCGAAGTGCCTGCCTCCGCGCTGTATCTCCAAACTAAACCAAGACAATCTCTCTGCTCTTTCTGGATGACAATAGATCCTCCTCTGGAAAGAGCTGGCAAGGAATCGCCATGCTCCAACGTCATTCAGTTCAGTGTAGTTTATTGTCACGTGTACCGAGGTACAGTGAAAAGATTTGTTGCGTGCAAACCGGTCAGCGGAAAGACAATACATGAGCCGTCCACAGTTTATAGATACTGGATTGAGATTTAAGAGTGTGGAGCGATTGTAATATGTATTAGTAGATCTGTTTCTGCGTTAGCATGCAAATAGTCGCCTGGTTTGGGGCGCCATCTTGGAAGCTTCCTTCTTTCAGTGCAGCTGAGAGCCCATCGTACTTTGGGTTGCTATATTCTGTAGACTCACAATATTCTGAGTAAGAATATTCCACCTCGGATCAAAACTAGATGAGCCATCCATCACCCTTGCATCCACATTCTCCACAAACTACAGGGAGAGGTTGAGTCGGCCGGGACTCTATTCCTTGGAGCACAGGAGTATGAGGGGTGATGTTATAGAGGTGTATAAAATCATGAGAGGAATAGATGGGGTAGATGCACAGTCTCTTGCCCAGAGTAGGGGAATCGAGGACCAGAGGGCAGAGATTTAATGTGAAGGGGAAAAGACTTAATCGGAATCCAAGGGGTAACTTTTTCACACAAAGGGTGATGAGTGTATGGAATGAGCTGCCAGAGGACATAGTTGAGGCTGGGACTATGCCAACGTTTAGGAAACAAAGTTAGACAGGTACATGGATAGGACAAGTTTGGAGGGATATGGACCAAACGCAGGCAAATGGGACGTGCAGCTGGGACATGTTGGCAAGTGTGGGCAAGTTGGGCCAAAGGCCTGTTTCCACACTGTATCACTTTATGACTCTATAAGGGCAGGGCTGCTGCCTCACCACACCATAGACTCGGGTTCGATCGTGACTACGGGTGCTGTATGACTTGAGTTGAGTCCAGCAATAGTGGGAGAGACTAGAACCAGAGGGTACAGCCTCAGATTAAAAAAGTAGACGAGATGGGCCGAATGGCTTCATTCAACCCCTGTAACATGAGCTGATGATTGTAATGTGTGATTGCAGGTCAACATCCTCCCAGAATCCAAAGACGTACAGATTTGTAGGTGAATTGGCCTCGGTAAAAAATTTTTTTTCATTTTCCATGTTAATAAGTGATCGGAGCAGTATTAGGCCATCTGGCCCATCAAGTCTACTCCTCCATTCAATCATAGCACATTATAATGTTATTTCACTTATCTATAAACAAGTAATGATGAACAGATACCAGTCAGTCAATGAGAAAAAATATGTACAAATCCAGAATCAACAAATTTACCCCCTGGGGGTAAATTTACCCCAGGTTGGGAACCCTTGTCCTAAAGGTACGTCCTTTAATTCTGAGGCTGTGGCTTCTGGTCCTCGACTCTGTCACCAGTGGAAACATCCTCCCCACATCCACTCTATCCAGGGCTTTCACTGTACGGCAAGTTTCAATGAGGTGCCCTCTCATCCTCCTAAACTCCAGTGAGTAGAGGCCCAGTGCTATCACACGTTGATCGTATCCACTGATTCCTGGGATCATTCTCGTAAACCTTCTCAGGGCCCTAGCGTGTTGTGGGAGAGTGCTAGGGTACGTGATGATCACTGGTCGGCGTGGACTCAGTGGGCTGAAGGGGCCTGTTTCCACACTGCGTCTAGTGAGAACTGCATTGGATTCATTCACTCTGGGAATCTTGCTCGGATTTCTGCACATCTCACTGCAATCAGCCTTCTCGTCTCTACCTTGTTCTACCCATTGAAGCCAATCAGCTCTGCACAGCAAGTTGTCTGACATCTGTTTCATACTTGTCATCTAATTTAACACTCAGTTAATATTTGCTCCTATTTCTAAACGCGCTCCGCGTAGAACTGATCCCCCGTTGCCTCGGGAGAAGACGATGAGCTTTCAGTTGAATTATTATGGAGATAGCAGTAAATTCCAATTAGCTGGAAGCATATTGCTTGCGGAGTTTAAATTAGTTTAGGGATACAGCACGGAAACCGGCCCCTCGGCCCACCGAGACCAGGCCAACCCACGCATTGGCATTATCCTACATACACTAGGGACAATATTTTACATAGGAAATAGGCGCAGGGCTAGGTCATTTGCCCCTTCGAGCCAGCACCGCCATTCATATAATCATGGCTGAATATCCTAAATCAGTACCCCTTTCCTGCTTTCTCCCCATATCCTGTGGTTAAAGTGCACCTCGTCAGATTTTAATAAAGGCCATTTTTATACTTTGTTTTCACCATGTAGAAATTACAGCAGTGTTTACACATAGTCCCCCCCCATTTCAGGGCTCCTTAATGTTTGGGACACTGCAATGTCATGTAAATGAAAGTAGTCATGTTTAGTATTTTATTGTATATCCTTTACATTGCAATGACTGCTTGAAGTCTGCGATTCATGGACATCATCAGTTGCTGGGTGTCTTCTCTGGTGACGCTCTGCCAGGCCTGTATTGCAGCCATTTTAGCTTATGCTTGTTTTGGGGGCTAGTCCCCTTCAGTTATCTCTTCAGCATATAAAAGGCATGCTTAATTGGGTTCAGATCGGGTGATTGACTTGGCCACTCAAGAATTGACAATTTTTTAGCTTTGAAAAACTCTTTTGTTGCTTTAGCTGTATGTTTGGGATCATTGTCTTGCTGTAGAATGAACCGCCGGCTAATGAGTTTTGAGGCAATTAGTTGAACTTGAGCAGATAGGATGTGTCTATACACTTCAGAATTCATTATGCTACTACCATCAGCAGTTGTATCATCAATGAAGATAAGTGAGCCAGTACCTTCAGCAGCAATACATGCCCAGGCCGCAACACCCCCACCATCGTGTTTCGCAGATGAGGTGGTATGCTTCGGATCTTGGGCAGTTCCTTCTCTCCTTTACTCTGATATAAGTTAATCTTTGTCTCATCTGTCCACAAGACCTTTTTCCAGAACTGTGGTTGCTCTTTTAAGTACTTCTTGGCAAATTGTAACCCGGCCATCCTATTTTTGCAGCTAACCAATGGTTTGCATCTTGTAATGTAGCTTCTGTATTTCTGCTTATAAAGTCTTCTGCGGACAGTGGTCATTGACAAATCCACACCCGACTTCTGAAGATGTTTCTGATCTGTCGGACAGGTGTTTGAGGATTTTTCTTTATTATAGAGAGAATTCTTCTGTCATCAGCTGTGGAGGTCTTCCTTGGCCTGCCAGTCCCTTTGCGATTAGTCAGCTCACCAGTGCTCTCTTTCTTCCAACAGTTTTATTCTTGTTTCTCAGTCTTATAATGGCTCTTTGACTTTCATTGGCACAACTTTGGTCCTCATGTTGATAAAGTTTCCAAAGGTGATGGAAAGACTGGAGGAAAGACTAAGTGCTGAGAGCTCTCTTATACCTGCATTAAGGAGGCAATTAAACACACCTGAGCAATTAAACACACCTGTGAAGCCATGTGTCCCAAACATTATGGTGCCCTGAAATGTAGGGACCATGTATAAATACAGCTGTAATTTCTACATGGTGAAACCAAAATGTATAAAAATACCCTTGAATAAAATCTGACTGTACAATTTAACCATATGTGATATTTTCTATTACAAATCTCAAATTGCGGAGCACAGAGGCAAATAAATAAATGATGGGTCTTTGTCCCAAACATTATGGAGGGCACTGTACAAACCTGTACGTCTTTGGTGTGTGGGAGAAAAGCGAAGATGTCGGAGAAAGCCCACGCAGGTCACGGGGAGAACGTACAAACTCTGTACAGACAGCACCTGTAGTCAGGATCAAACCGGGATCTCTGGCGCGGTGAGGCAGCAACTCTACCGCTGAGCCGCCGTGCCATCCGTTGCTTTCCCTGTCACAGTAAAACCAAGATCAGTGGTGTAGTTTGTACAGGAAGGAGGTTGAGGAAAGGTTGACCGTAGCTTCGGGCATTGAGAGTTCTCAGATCAGTGCTGAGGTGATTTATGGACCATTTCTCCTCTTGTTTGTTTCTGGCATTTGTTAATTCAGTTAACAGCATCGGTTTCCTCCCGCACTCTAAAAACGTACAGGTCTGCCAGTTAATTGGCTTGGTATAAATGTATAAATGTAAAGAATTGTCCCTAGTGTCCCTATCTTTGATCGCACGTTATCTTGCCTTAAACCTTATACACATTATTGCCATATTCTGCATCTGTACGCTGTGAATGGCTCGATTGTGGTCATGTATTGTCTTTCCGTTGACTGGTTAGCACGCAACCAAAGCTTTTCACTGTATCTCGGTACATGTGACAATAAACTAAACTTCAACTAATCCTCAAAGATAAACTGGTTTTCAAGAGAGAGTTAGATAGAGCTCTTAGGGCTAACGGAATCAAGGGATAGGGGGAGAAAGCACGGGGTACTGATTGTGGATGATCAGCCATGATCACATTGAATGGCGGTGCTGGCTCAAAGGGCCGAATGGCCTAAACCTGCACCTGTTTTCTATGTTTCTAACCTAACTTAGAAAGTTAGGAAAGAAACGGGAATAGTGCCGGAGGATTGGCGTACTGCGCATGTTGTTCCATTGTTTAAAAAGGGGTCTAAGAGTAAACCTAGCAATTATAGACCTGTTAGTTTGACGTCAGTGGTGGGCAAATTAATGGAAAGAATACTTAGAGATAATATATATAAGCATCTGGATAAACAGGGTCTGATTAGGAACAGTCAACATGGATTTGTGCCTGGAAGGTCATGTTTAACTAATCTTCTTGAATTTTTTGAAGATGTTACTCGGGAAATTGATGAGGGTAAAGCAGTGGATGTTGTGTATATGGACTTCAGTAAGGCCTTTGACAAGGTTCCTCATGGAAGGTTGGTTAAGAAGGTTCAATGGTTGGGTATTAATGGTGGAGTAGCAAGATGGATTCAACAGTGGCTGAATGGGAGATGCCAGAGAGTAATGGTGGATGGTTGTTTGTCAGGTTGGAGGCCAGTGACGAGTGGGGTGCCACAGGGATCTGTGTTGGGTCCACTGTTGTTTGTCATGTACATCAATGATCTGGACGATGGTGTGGTAAATTGGATTAGTAAGTATGCAGATGATACTAAGATAGGTGGGGTTGCGGGTAATGAAGTAGAGTTTCAAAGTCTACAGAGAGATTTATGCCAGTTGGAAGAGTGGGCTGAAAGATGGCAGGGAGTTTAATGCTGATAAGTGTGAGGTGCTACATCTTGGCAGGACAAATCAAAATAGGACGTACATGGTAAATGGTAGGGAATTGAAGAATGTAGGTGAACAGAGGGATCTGGGAATAACTGTGCACAGTTCCCTGAAAGTGGAATCTCATGTAGATAGGGTGGTAAAGAAAGCTTTTGGTGTGCTGGCCTTTATAAATCAGAGCATTGAGTATAGAAGTTGGGATGTAATGTTAAAATTGTACAAGGCATTGGTGATGCCAATTCTGGAGTATGGTGTACAATTTTGGTCGCCAAATTATAGGAAGGATGTCAACAAAATAGAGAGAGTACAGAGGAGATTTACTAGAATGTTGCCTGGGTTTCAGCAACTAAGTTACAGAGAAAGGTTGAACAAGTTAGGGCTTTATTCTTTGGAGCGCAGAAGGTTAAGGGGGGACTTGATAGAGGTTTTTAAAATGATGAGAGGGATAGACAGAGTTGACGTGGAAAAGCTTTTCCCACTGAGAGTAGGGAAGATTCAAACAAGGGGACATGACTTGAGAATTAAGGGACTGAAGTTTAGGGGTAACATGAGGGGGAACTTCTTTACTCAGAGAGTGGTAGCTGTGTGGAATGAGCTTCCAGTGAAGGTGGTGGAGGCAGGTTCGTTTTTATCATTTAAAAATAAATTGGATAGTTATATGGATGGGAAAGGAATGGAGGGTTATGGTCTGAGCGCAGGTATATGGGACTAGGGGAAAATATGTGTTCGGCACGGACTAGAAGGGTCGAGATGGCCTGTTTCCGTGCTGTAATTGTTATATGGTTATATGGTAACTTAAACTCGTTGATGAGACCACACTCTGAGTACAGTGTGTCATAATGGTCACCCAGCTATAGAAGGAATAGCTCCTATCTTTTGGCGACACTGGGCCTGTACTCGTGGAATATTGTGAGCAGTTTTGGGCCCCATATCTGAGGAAGGATATGCTGGCTCTCCAGGGGAGGTTTACAAAAATGATCCCAGGAATGAGTAGGTTAACCTGTGATGAGCGTTTGACAGCACTGGGCCTGCACTCGCTGGAGTTTAGAAGGATGAGGGGAGACCTCATGGAAACTTACCGAACAGTCAAAGGCATGGATAGAGTTGATGTGGAGAGTATGTTTCCACAAGTGGGAGAGTCTAGGACTGGTGGCTAAACTCAAAACTAAACTCAAAATGAAAATCTGCTTTTTCGTATATCTCCAGGCACGAAGCCCAAAGTCAGGGGCGTTCGCTTCAGGCCCGAGAGTCACGAGGGGCCAGCCAACCATGTTCACTTTGAAGAGAAGCTGCACGACTCCATTGTCATGGTGACCCAAGAGGAAGACGGGAGTTTTTTAGTGAAGGTGAGGTAACAAAATGCTTGACTGGTTGAGTTTTTAAAAAAAGTTTCAGCCAGAGGGTGGTGAATCTGTGGAATTCTTTGCCACAGACGGCTGTGGAGGGCAAGTCAGTGGATAATTTTAAGGCGGTGACTGACAGATTCTTGATTAGTATGAGTGTCAGAGGTTATGGGAAGAAGGTAGGAGAATGGGATTAATAGATAGATCAGCCATGATTGAATGGCAGAGTAGACATGATGGGCCGAATGACCTAATTCTGCTATTATGACGAATTTATAAAAAGTTATTGATCGAGAACTATTAAATGGGCCTACCTTAGGTGGGCCATCTTAGCTGGCTTGGTCGGCTTGGGCTTAGTGGCCTGTTTCCGTGTTGTTTGACTCTCTGATGATGATGATACTATATTGTCACTTGTAACTACTGTAGCTAGGTGCAGTGAATATTTTTGTTTCTGCATGCAAAGTTTACAAAAGAGTCGCCATAAAGACACTGACAAAGTTACAAAAAGTACTCGTCTCTTCTTTGTCCCCCCCCCACACCGGGTCCCTCTTAGTTTCTAGTTTTAGCACCAAGTCCGCACCGACCAGCAATCCCCGCACACTAACACTACCCTGCATACACACTAGGGACAATTTAGATATGCACCAAGCCAATTAACCTGCAAACCTGTGCGTCTTTGGAGTGTGGGAGGAAACCGAAGATCTCAGAAAAAACCCACGCAGTTCAAGAGGAGAACGTACAAACTTCGTACAGACAGCGGGTCTTTGGCGCTGTGAGGAAGCAACTCTACCGCTGCGCCATTGTTCTCAGCAGTGCAGCCCGTCGATCTCGGCCCGAGTGCGTTGGAGATTGATTGAAACTAATACAGCATGCAACCAGGCCCTTCGGCCCACCTATTCCATGCCGACCATCGATCACCCACCCACGCTGGCTCAGCATTATACCCATTTTCCCATCCACTCCCTACGCATTTGGGCCAATTTAAGCTACAGTGGGACAATTAACCTGCAAACCCGCACGTCTTTCGGATGTGGGAAGAAACCGGAGTACCCCAGGTGGAAACCCTCGTGGTCTCGGGGAGAACGTGCAAACTCCTCACAGACAGCACCCGAGGTCAGGATCGGACCCGGCAGATGCTGCGCCAATGCACTACTGCTCTGCTGATAAAGACCTCCCTGAGCAGCTTGGGGGACAAAGGTGGACGGGCGAGGAGAGGGACATGAGTTCGCTGGTCGATCCACACGACCGAGGGAAGGCGACGGCTGGAGGCCACGCAGCAGCCTGGGGCTCGCCTGAATCAGGTGCCGCTCAGAAGACCCACAGCGCTGTAAAGAAGAGTCACCAACACTCTGTGACTTTACTCCAGTTTATTCATACTGTACATACATTACTGCACTAGCTGTACGTGGTCTGTCACGGGAACTAGAGAGAGATCAGTGGGTGCGGAGGTTGTAATTATACTTGTGAGATGGGGAGTGGTTAGTAGTGGTGAGGTCACTATGTTAAAGGTGCATGCACATATCATCTACATCCTTCCCCTTAGAAACAAGAGGCAACAAGGTAGTGACAGGGCGACCACGTCTCATGCGCTGTGAACAGTTACGCAAAGTCGCCATAGCGGACGGGCGGCTTGACAACGCGCCCCGACCGGGTCCGCATCTCGCCATCTCCCCTCCCTGCAGGAAGAAGAGGAACAGGCGCAGGGGCAGGAGACCGAACCGGAACGGGGGATCCGGGAGGAGAGGGAGAAGACGGAGAAGGAGGAGGGGAAACGGGTGCAGCAGCGGGCAGACGGGCAGGCGAGGGAGGATGAGCCGGAGGAGACTTTGGCTGGTAGAGCTGAGAAGGCAGGGTCCGAGGCATGGCGGGGGGCGGCGGGCGGTATAGGAGACTGCAGCGGATGGAGCAAAAGGGTCAGCGGGCGGATGGTGGAGGCTCGTTGACGAGCCGCAGGTGTTGGCGGGACCGGCGGTAAACGGTGCCGTCATGGTCGACTAGATAGGAACGCGGCGAGCCCGCGTTACCGATGACGGTGGCGAGCCTGGAGTGGCCGGAGGGGGACTGCATTCGGACGACTTGACCGGGGAATAGACGCGGGAGGGGGCGGCAGGACTTATCGTGGGAGCGCTTCTGGATCTCGTGCTTAAGGGCAATGCGCTCCTGGACAGCAGCGGGCTTGAGGACGGAGGGCACGAGGGAGCACTGGGCCACCGGGATGGGGGGCCTTGTGGTGCGAGACATGAGTCGCTGTGCCGGGGAGCCCATGGCAGGGTCGCGGGAGATGTTGCGAAGGTTAAGGGCAGGTAAGTCTGAGTGAGACAATCGACAATGTTCCAGCAAGTCCTTAGCACTGCGGACTGCGCGCTCTGCCAGGCCGTTGCTCTGCGGGTACTCCGGGCTGCTGGTGTAGTGGCGGAAATTCCAGCTGGCCGCAAAATCCCGAAAATCGGCGCTCATAAACTGGCTGCCATTTTCCGACTGCAGGCTGGCCAGGGAGCCGAAGGTAGCGAAGTGGCGGCGCAGCTTCCCGATAACGGCCGAAGACGTGAGGGAGTGCAGCTGGTCAACCTCGAACCAGCTGGAGTAAGAGTCGACAAGGACCAGGAAGTGCTTGCCACGCCACTCGAAAATGTCAGTGGCAACCGCCATCCAGGGCAGCTCAGGAGCAGGCTGCTGCAGAAGCGGCTGTCGTTGCTGGTGGGGAGCGAGGCTGTTGCAGAAATTACACGTTTTGCCCAAGGCAGGGCACACATTAAATTGATGAGAGGCAAAGTTGCAATTGGGGCAACGCTGCGGGTTGCTCCCCCGGGTGCAGGGGGCCCCTGTTGTCGTGGCGGGCCCGTGTTCCGCCGACGGCCAGCAACACTGGCAAAGTTAATGTCATGATCAGCCGGTGACACCACCGAGGAGACAGCCTCGGCCATACGGGAGGCGTGCAGAGCCTCATCAAAAGACAGGTCGGGCTTGTGCAGAAGTTCAGCCCTCAGCTTTTCATCACGTAGACCATAAACCAGAATGTCCCGGGTCAGTTCATCGGGGGTCAGCGTGTCAAGGCGGCACCGCCTGGCCAGGTGTCGCAGCGCAGCGACATAATTATCAACGGATTCGCCTGGGTTCTGACGCCGCCCGAACATTTTAAAACGCTCTAAGATGCAGTTAGTGGGGATGTCGCACATCGCGGTAAACTTCGCCACTAGACATACCGGGTCCCGAGCATCTTCACCCGCAACATAGACGAATGAGTCAGACCGTTCCAGGGCATCGGGACCAGCCAGGTTGAGGAGCAGAGAAGCCTTGACCTCAGGGGTGGCGGCAGGATGAGCGATCGTGACATAGTGGTCGAAGTCACGTCTAAAGACATTCCACCGATGGGCAATGTCGGAATCGAAGACAAGCACATCGGGCTTGCGGCAAGAAGCGGCCATAACGAGGAAATAGAGAAAGGGAGCGGGGAACTGGGTCAAAAGGAAATAAAACAAAACCGATAAACAGGAGGCGCAAGGGAACGATTTATGACACCATGTAAAGATGAGTCACCAACATTCTGTGACTTTACTCCAGTTTATTCATACTGTACAACATTACTGCACTAGCTGTACGTGGTCTGTCACGGGAACTAGAGAGAGATCAGTGGGTGGGGAGTGTCATTATACTTGTGATATGGGGAGTGGTTAGTAGTGGTGAGGTCACTATGTTAAAGGTGCATGCACATATCATCCACAGTGCGGACTGGATTTTGAAAATGGCGACAAATCCTGGAGCCTCTTGCATGGACTATTTGTGTACACTTTGCTAATCGGGGACTGGGCTTAGTTATGACAATACTGTACTGGACAGTAGGTAAGAAAATAATTTCACTGCATTTGCATGTGACAATAAAGAACCATTGAACCAGTCTGCAGAAGGGTTCCGATCTGAAACGCCACCTATCCATGTTCTCCAGAGATGTTGCCTGACACTCTGAGTTACTCCAGCACTTTGTGTCTTTCTTCAGTATAAACCAGCATCTGCAGTCCCTTCCTGCACATTTTGTCTTCATCATCGTTGAAAACATTAGTGACGCAGTGGTGCTGGTTTCCAACGGGAACGGTGACGGAAGCACCACACATCTCTGTCCTCCTGGTCCTGCGGACTTCCGCGCTGGAGGTATAGGATTTTGGTGTGTGTGCTTCATCATCGTTCCTTACAATGCCATGTACGACAGTGATCGCAACTTCTACTGAAGTGTGGATGGCCGTTGGCTCGTTAGGAGCTCATCTGCCCTTTGACAGGTCTTGTTTTTGGTCCTGCTGGGGGTCCACAGCCCCCTCCTCACCTGGCAAACCAGGTGTGGGTGACGGTTTAGTCGCCGACTATCCGACCATGGAGCAGGCAGCACGGGATTACATGGTACCTGTCTGAAGAAGGGTTTCGGCCCGAAACGTCGCCTATTTCCTTCGCTCCACAGATGCTGCTGCACCCGCTGAGTTTCCCCAGCAATTTTGTGTACCTTCGATATTCCAGCATCTGCAGTTCCCTTTTGAACACGGGATTACATGGTACCTGTGGGGGAGGGGCAACTCCCCCCGACTTGACCTGAAACATTTTGTCTGCTCCACTGTAAAATCGCACAGAAGAACGGTTCCGATCCGAAATGTCACCTATTCCTTTCTCCAGAGATGCTGCCTGACCCACTGAGTTACTCCAGCACTTTGTATCTACCATTGAAACATATGCCCTTGGCCAGCATAGTTTAGTGTAGTTTAGAGATACAGCGCGGAAACAGGCCCTTGAGCCCACCGTGTCTGCGCCGACCAGCGATCCCCCGCACAATTACACTAGGGACAATTTACAATTACACCAAGCCGATGAACCTACAAACCTGTACGTCTATGTAGTGTGGGAGGAAATCGGATCACCCAGAAAAAACCCACGCAGGTCACTGGGAGAACGTGCAAACTCCGTACAGACAGCACCCGAGGACAGGATCGCACCCTGGTCTCTGGCGCTGTGAGGCAGCAACTCTACCACCGCGCCACCGTGTCGCCCAGGGGCATAACTGGACCCCGTTCACATTGAGAGAGAAGCCAGGTTCCCGAACACCGGAAATGACGTCATCACCGCCATCTTGCCTCCAACCGGAAATGACGTCATCACTGACGGGTTCCCGATCACCGGAAATGACGTCATCGCCGCCATCTTGCAACCGCCCAAATCACAAAATGGGCGCCAATTTTAAATTTAAACACAGTTCTGGTCCAAATAAAAAGCTTTATTCTGCCTGAAAACGTTGCAACAAATGCATTTCAATTTACATGAACATTTCAAAGACAATACAGACATCATGCATTAGTCACCTGAAAACGGGTGCAACCATTTTAAAACCCAAGAGAAACAAATTTGCAAACGCTTTATAACAATAACAAATGCTTTTTATTTTCAATACACATTTCAAAGACAATATAGATAGACAAATATACAAATGCATTTCATGTTCAATACACATTTCAAAGACAATATAGATAGACAAATTTGCAAATGCATTTCATGTTCAATACACATTTCAAAGACAATATAGATAGACAAATTTACAAATGCTTTTATTTTCAATACACATTTCAAAGACAATTTGGATAGACAAATATACAAATGCATTTCATGTTCAATACACATTTCAAAGACAATATAGATAGACAAATTTACAAATGCTTTTTATTTTCAATACACATTTCAAAGACAATTTGGATAGACAAATATACAAATGCATTTCATGTTCAATACACATTTCAAAGACAATATAGATAGACAAATATACAAATGCTTTTTATTTTCAATACACAATTCAAAGACAATATAGATAGACAAATTTACAAACTCTTTCCAACAAAATGCCAAGAAACTTCAGACCATGGTGAATGGTGAACAACATACATATCAATAGGCTGAAAAAGCACATGCAGGGGACTCACCTTGGAGTAGAGCTGCAGCTCAGAGAGCCGTGACCCTTTCACTTCTTGGTCCGGAAGAAAGTGATTGAAGCAGGACACTTCTGGGTTTTATAGTCCCTCCCTCCCCCTGCTGCCAGCGGGGGCAGCAGAGAGAATGGGGAATGTTGTAAAAACATTAATATCTCGGTCATATTTCATCGACGGGTAAAATCCTCGGCACACATGCAGCGGAGGGGGGCTCTGAGCGAGGTGGCCAATAATGACGGCCGTAGGTGGCGGTGTTCTCTGTCTATTAGGTTCTATTGTGATGAAGAACACACACATTCACACACACACATATTCACACGCACACACACACACACGCACACACACACACACACACACACACACACATTCTCACACATATTCACACACACATTCTCATACACATATTCACAAACAGACTCATTCACGCACACACAAACTCAATGACACACACATTCACACAAAGACCCACACACACATAGACTCATACACACATACTCATACACACACACACACGGACTCACTCACTCACACACACGCACACACAGACTCAATCACACACACATACAGACTCATCCCCCACCTCAAGACGCTGCCCTATGGGTGGTAAATGTCGTGCAGCCAAGGGCAGCTTCAGGCGGGGGTTGTCGTGAACTGATGAGAAGGCGGTGGGGTATCCTCATGCAGGGGATGTGGACGGCTTCTGTAGGGGGTGCATCCTATAGCATGGCGGAGGGCAGCATCTTGAGGTGGGGGATGTCAGTGGAGGAGAGGGGGGCAGTGAGCGATTTACTCATGACCTGTGGACTCACTCACTGCCTTGGGATTAACTCATGGCCTTTGGACTGACTCTCACAGCTTGTGGACTGACTGATGCCCGACTTCTGGAGTCACGTCCGACTTTTGTAAACTGAAAACTGTAACATCTACATTGAGGAACAGCTTCTTCCTGACAGCCATCACACTATTAAACATAACAAATAAGCTCTGAACTACGAAATACTATATTATTTCACACACACATATATATTCACATGCACATTTCAAAGACAATATAGATAGACAAATTTGCAAATGCATTTCATGTTCAATACACATTTCAAAGACAATATAGATAGACAAATTTACAAATGCTTTTTATTTTCAATACACATTTCAAAGACAATTTGGATAGACAAATATACAAATGCATTTCATGTTCAATACACATTTCAAAGACAATATAGATAGACAAATTTACAAATGCTTTTTATTTTCAATACACATTTCAAAGACAATTTGGATAGACAAATATACAAATGCTTTTTATTTTCAATACACAATTCAAAGACAATATAGATAGACAAATTAACAAACTCTTTCCAACAAAATGCCAAGAAACTTCAGACCATGGTGAATGGTGAACAACATACATATCAATAGGCTGAAAAAGCACATGCAGGGGACTCACCTTGGAGTAGAGCTGCAGCTCAGAGAGCCGTGACCCTTTCACTTCTTGGTCCGGAAGAAAGTGATTGAAGCAGGACACTTCCGGGTTTTATAGTCCCTCCCTCCCCCTGCTGCCAGCGGGGGCAGCAGAGAGAATGGGGAATGTTGTAAAAACATTAATATCTCGGTCATATTTCATCGATGGGTAAAATCCTCGGCACACATGCGGCAGAGGGGGGCTCTGAGCGAGGTGGCCAAAAATGACGGCCGTAGGTGGCGGTGTTCTCTCGGAAATCGCAGCACAGATCGCTAAAAGCGGTCAAGAACAGAGTTTTAGTAATATAGATAGGATGTGTAGGAAGGAACTGCAGATGCTGGTTCAGATCGAAGGGAGACACAAAATGCTGGAGTAACTCAGCGGGACAGGCAGCATCTCTGGATAGAAGGAATGGGTGACGTTTCGGGTCGAGACCCTTCTTCAGTCTGATGTCAGGGGAGTGGGTGGACAGATATATAATGTAGTCAGAGACAGTAAGACGTGGGAGAAGTGGGAAGGGGGAGGGAATAGACAGAGAGGGAAAGCAAGGATATTTGAAGTTAGAGCAGTGAATGTTCATACCGCTGGGGTGCAAGCTACCACACACATATATATATCTTGCATATCACCTCTTTTCTCCTTATCTGACACCCTTCTGTAACCTTTTCATCTCTCATGTGTTTATATCTATACAGGTGCACAACCTTTTATCCGAAAGCCTTGGGACCAGACACTTTTCGTAATTCGGAATTTGTCGGTCTTCGGAATGGAAATTTTTTTATTGCGTAGATTTTAATGGCTGACTCAGTGGTAGAATGCTCGGCTCATATCCGCAAGGTCGCGAGTTTGCGCCTCGATCCCGGCAGTTCCTCGGTCGCGAGTTTGAGTCTTCAATGTAGTTTTTTCTTGCAGAATAAATGTCTGTATGAAATGCAGTGTGTTGAATGAATTCCTGAATTTATAAATGTGACCGCAGCATTGAATCACCTCTCGCACTCATGTCACCCTAACGGGGCCACATGCCCTTAGGCGGCCTAAGGCGACATTTTCACACTCTTATATCCGTGTGCAGCAGAGGCGACGTGCGTTTGGCGCCAAACGTGAGCTTTGGTGAGCAGACGACATCCTGGAAAAAATGTCCGGTTTCTTCCAGGTAGGCGATATACCCTCCCGGGCAATATACCCTCCACTTCTCTTTTATGAAGGGGATTTAGTTCCCCTTTCTTCCAGGACCGACCGGAGGTTCCACTGTCACCTCTGCGGGCCACCCTCGGTGAACGCTCACTCAACTTTGTCTTGGGATTCCTACTCGCCCGCGCAATGTACCCTCACCTTCTCTTTTATGAATGGGGATTTAGTTCCCCTTTCTTCCAGGACCGACCGGAGGTTCCGCTGTCACCTCTGCGGGCCGCCCTCGGTGAACGTCCTGTCTCCCTGTCCCTGGGATAGTAGGGGGCGATCAAACAGCACAATACCCCCCTCCCCCTCCAACTCCAGAGGAATCCGCTCCCCGATGGGCCGCTACGGCGACAAGTGGCAGTTCCCCCACAGCCCGAGCTGCGCGACCCCAAGAACAAGACGTACCTTGCACACCATCAGCTTCTGCCCCTACGGGGAGCGTGTTCCTCTGGAGTTGGAGCGGGGCTGGGCTGGAGTTGCTGATCTGGGATCTCCGTGCTTGCAATGGGCCTGGGGGTCGGTGTCCCGATGGGGGGGCTGTGGGCGAACTGCCACTTGTCGCCGTAGCGGCCCATCGGGGAACGGCTTCTGGTGGTCCTGATGTCTCCGGCCAGTTTGCAGTTTTCCTCTGGAGTTGGAACGGGGCTGCGCTGCTGCTGGCTGTGGGTCTCTGGGATCTCCGTGCTTGCAGTGGGCCTGGGGGTCGGTGTCCCGTTGGTCCTGACGTCTCCGGTGACTGGCACTGACCTACTAGCATCGCCGACATGAAGACAGTGCATAGCCCCCGCGGCGGTGCAATGGGCGGGGAGCTGGAGAGGGGAGGGAAGGGGTCACACGCGTGGCCAGGAAGCAGAGGGGTGTAGTTGGGGTGAAACTGAAGGCAGCAACAATCTGCTGCTGCAGCTGCCTGCCCGCTGAGTTAAAAAGTTCCCACGCAAGACTCACGATAGTATCGTGCTACCGTGGGAACTTTTTAACTCAGCGGACAGGCAGCAGCATATTGTCAATTATTAACCCTCCCGCGCAATATACCCTCACCTTCCCTTTTATGAATGGGGATTTAGTTCCCCTTTCTTCGAGGACCGACCGGAGGTTCCGCTGTCACCTCTGCGGGCCGCCCTCGGTGAACGTTTTCAAGGACCTTTCTTCAAGGACCGAAAAAATGTCCGCTATTCGGAAGTTTTCGTTATTTGGATCTTCGGATAAAAGGTTGTGCACCTGTATTACTAAAACTCTGTTCTTGACCGGGTTTGGCGATCTGTGCTGCGATTTCTGAGAGAAAGCCGCCACCTACGGCCGTCATTTTTGGCCACCTCGCTCAGAGCCCCCCTCCGCCGCATGTGTGCCGAGGATTTTTCCCGTCGATGAAATATGACAGAGATATTAATGTTTTTACAAAATTCCCCATTCTCTCTCTCTCTCTCTCTCTCTCTCTCTCTCTCTCTCTCTCTCTCTCTCTCTCTCTCTCTCTCTCTCTCTCTCTCTCTCTCTCTCTCTCGCTCTCGCCCTCTCTCTCTCTCTCTCGCTCTCTCTCTCTCTCTCTCTCTCTCCCTCTCTCGCCCTCTCTCTCTCCCTCCCTCCCTCCCTCCCTCCCTCTCTCTCTCTCTCTCTCTATCCCTCTCTCTCTCTCTCTCTCTCTCTCTCTCTCTCTCTCTCTCTCTCTGAAATTTTGGTGGGTGGGGTAGACTGAGGGGAGGAGTGGAAGGAAGTTTTGGAGAGAGAGTCTCCAAGGTGTAGATTCTAACGGCCGGATGTGCCATCAATAATGGACGCTGGAAACAGGCCCTTCTGCCCACCAAGTCAATAGACAATAGGTGCAGGAGTAGGCCATTCGGCTCTTCGAGCCAGCACCGCCATTCAATGTGATCATGGCTGATCATCCCCAATCAGTACCCCATTCTTGCCTTCTCCCCATATCCCCTGACACCGCTATCTTTAAGAGCCCTATCTAGCTCTATCTTGAAAATATCTAGAGAATCGGCCTCCACTGCCTTCTGAGGCAGAGAATTCCACAGACTCACCACTCTCTGTTTGAAACAGTGTTTCCTCATCTCCGTTCTAAATGACTTATCCCTTATTCTTAAATCCACGACGATCCCTTGCACATTAACGCTATCCTACACACACTAGGGAAAATTTACATCTACAAACCTGTACGTCTTTGGAGTGTGGGAGGAAACCGGAGCTTCCCAGAGAAAACCCACGCAGGTCATATAAACTCGGTACACCCAGCACCCGTAGTCGGGATCGAACCTGGGTCTCTGGCACTGCAAGGCAGCAGCTCTACCCGCTGCGCCGCCGTACTGCCCTGTGCTGGAAGCGATGGAAGGAACTGCAGATGCTGGAATCTTGAACAAAACGCTGGATGAACTCAGCAGGTCAGGCAGCATCTGTGGAGGGAATGGATAGGCATTGTTTTATGTCGGGACGCTTCCTCAGACTGATAATAGCTAGGTGATGGTTGGAAACAAGAGTAAGGAACAGGGAAAAGGCCTGGCAAGTGATAGGTGGACACAAAATGTTGGAGTAACTCAAGGGGTCAGGCAGCATCTCGAGAGAAGGAAAGGCTGATGTTTTGGGTAGGGACCCTTCTTCAGACTGCTTCTCCTGAGTTACTCCAGCATTCTGTGTCTTTCTTTGGTGTAAACCAGCATCTGCAGTTCCTTCCTACACAAGTGATAGGTGGATTCTGGCGAGAGGTAGCTTTCGATCAGCAGATAGCTAAAGATCATAAGTGATAGGAGCAGAATTAGGCCATTCGGCCCATCCGGTCTACTCCACCATTCAATCATGGCTGATCTATCTCACCCTCCCAACCCCATTCTCCTGCCCTCTCCCCATCACCTCTGACACCCGCATTAATCAAGAATCTGTCTATCTCTGCCTTAAAAATATCCATGGACTTGGCCTCCCCAGCCTTCTGTGGCAAATAATTCCACAGATTCACCACCCTCTGACTCAGGAAATGTCTCCTCATCTCCTTCCTAAAAGAACGTCCTTTAATTCTGAGGCTATGACGTCTAGTCCTAGATTCTCCCACTAGTTGAAACATCCTCTCCACATCCACTCTATCCAGGCCTAGCGTATGGGGATCACTGGTCGGCATGGACTGGGTGGGCCACAGGGCCTGTTTCTGCGCTGTATCTCTAAACTAAACTAAACTAATGCCGCACAACGTGGACCAGTGCCCGTGTGTGTGACGCAGCCTGGTATAGCACTCATCAATCTTCAGTCCTCCTCTTCAGAGATTCCTTCTCTCCAGAGATGCTGCCTGTCCCGCTGAGTTGCTCCAGCATTTTGTGTCTATCTTAGGTTTAAACCAGCATCTGCAGTTCCTTCCTACACATCAATCCTCAGTGCTGTTGGTCGAGAGATTGGGATATGGGGACAGGGGTGGAGGGAGTGATGGAATTTTGGTGGGTGGGGGAGACTGAGGGGAGGAGTGGAAGGAAGTTTTGGAGAGAGAGTCTCCAAGGTGTGATTAACAGCGCTGTGAATCAATTAGCTCCATGTTATGTGAGGGTGTGGATTCTAACGGCCGGATGTGCCATCAATAATGGACGCTGGAACTCCCGATGTGTAGGAACGAACTGCAGATGCGGGTTGACACCGCTCAGTCCGCCTCAGCCTACGTGATCTCCCAGTTGCTCAACACTTTAGCTCCCCCTCCCATTCCCACTGACCTTTCTGTCCTGGGCCTCCTCCACTGTCAGAGTGAGGCCCAGTGCCAATTGGAGGAACAGCACCTCATATTTCCCTTGGGCAGCTTACACCCCAGCGGTATGAACATTGACATTCAAGTAACCCGTGCTTCCCTTCTCTCTCCATCCCTCCCCCATCCTACTTCTCCGACTAGTTCAAAGGTCTGATGATAGATCGGTGCTGGGCCCGTTACTGTTTGTCATCTACATCAATGATTCGGATGAGAAAAAGATTAGCAAGTTTGCTGATGATACAAAAATGAGTGGTTTTTAAGGTAGTGAAGATAGTTGTGAACGATTGCAGCAGGATCTGGATCGATTGGCAGTTGCGCTGCGGAATTGTTGATGGAATTTAATACAGAGAAGTGTAAGGTTTTGGGACGTCAAACAAGGGCAGGACCTACACAGTGAATGGTAGGCCTCTGGGTAGTGTTGTAGAGCAGAGGGATCTAGGATACAGGTGCATGGTTCCTTGAAGGTCGAGTCGCAGGTAGATAAGGTGGTCAAAAAGGCTTTTGGCACTTTGACCTTCATCAGTCAGAATATTGAGTATAGAAGTTGCGAGGACGTGTTGCAGTTGTATAAGACATTGGTGAGGCTGCATTTAGAATATTGTGTTCAGTTCTGGGCACCATTATATACAAAAGATATTGTCAAGCTTGAAAAGAGAAGATTTGCGAGGATGTTGACAGGACTAGAGGGGAGCTAGAGGGAGAGGTTGAGCAGGCTGGGTCTCTATTCCTTGGAGCTCAGGAGGATGAGGGGCGATCTTATAAAGGTGTATAAAATCATGAGAGGAATAGATTGGGTAGATGCACGGAGTCCCTTGCCCAGAAGACGGGAATCGAGGACCAGAGAACATAGGTTTAAGGTGAAGGGGGAAAAGATTTAATAGGAATCTGAGGGGTAACAATTTCAACCAGAGGGTAGTGGGATGTATGGAACAAGCTGCCAGATGAGGTTGTTGAGGTTGGGACTATCGCAACGTTTAAGAAACAGTTAGACAGGTACATGGATAGGACAGGTTTGTAGGGATATGGCCCAAGCGCAGGCAAGTGGGTCTAGTGTAGCTGGGACATGTTGACTGGTGTGGACAAGTTGGGCCGAAGGGCCTGTTTCCATGCTGTATCACTCTATGACTCTATAGACACAAAAAGCTGGAGTAACTCAGCAGGACAGGCAACATCTCTGGAGAGAAGGAATGGGAGATATTTTGGGTTGAGACCCTTCCTCAGACCCTTCCGAGGCCCTATCTATCTCTCTCTTGAATGCATCCAGAGAACCTGCCTCCACTGCCCTCTGAGGCAGAGAATTCCACAGACTCACCACTCTCTGTGAGAAAAAGTGTTTCCTCGTCTCCGTTCTAAATGGCTTACTCCGTATTCTTAAACTGTGGCCCCTGGTTCTGGACTCCCCCAACATCGGGAACATGTTTCCTGCCTCTAGCGTGTCCAAACCCATAACAATCTTATATGTTTCAATAAGATCCCCTCTCATTCTTCTAAACTCTAGGGTGTACAAGCCCAGACGCTCCATTCTCTCAGCATATGACAGTCCCGCCGTCCCGGGAATTAACCTTGTAAATCTACGCTGCACTCCCTCAATAGTAAGAATGTCCTTCCTCAAATTAGGGGACCAAAACTGCACACAATACTCCAGGTGTGGTCTCACTTGGGGCCTGTACAACTGCAGAAGGACCTATTTGCTCCTATACTTGACTCCTCTTGTTATAAAGGCCAACATGCCATTCGCTTTCTTCACTGCCTGCTGTACCTCCATGCTTACTTTCATAGACTGATGAACAAGGACCCCCAGATCCCGTTGTACTTCCCCTTTTCTCAACTTGACGCCATTTAGATAGTAATCTGCCTTCCTGGTTTTTATACCAAAGTGGATAACCTCACATTTATCCACATTAAACTTCATCTGCCATGCATCTTCCCACTCCCCCAACCTGTCAAAGTCACCCTGCATTCCCATAGCATCATCCTCACAGTTCACACTGATGATGAAAGAATGGATCGACTGGGCTTACAGTATATTCACTGGAATTTCGGACGAGAGGGGATCTTATAGAAATATATTAAATTTTTAAGGGATTGGACAGGCTAGATACAGGAAAAATGTTCCCGATGTTGGGGGAGTCCAGAACCAGGGTCACAGTTTAAGAATAAGAAGGTAGGACATTTAGAACTGAGATGAGGAAAAACCTTTTCACCCAGAGAGTTGTGAATGTGGAATTCTCTGCCACGGAGAATTGGAGACCAATCCACTGGATGTATTCAAGGGAGAGTTAGAAATAGCTCTTCGGGCTAATGGAATCAAGGGATATGGGGTGCAAGCAGGAACTGATTGTGGATCATCAGCCGTGATCAGATTGAATGGCGGTGCTGGGAAGGGCCGAATGGCCTACTCCTGCACCTATTTTCTATGTTTATAGACAATAGGTGCAGGATTAGGCCATTCGGCCCCTCGAGCCATTCAATGTTCAAGAATGCTGGAAAATCAAAGGAAGATAAAAGTGCTGGAGAAACTCAGCAGGTGCGGCAGCATCTATGGAGTAAAGGAAATAGGCAACGTTTCGGGCCAAAACCCTTCTTCAGACTGATGCAGGGTGGGGGGAGCCGGGCGGGAAGAAGAAAGGAAGGGGAGGAGCCAGAGGGCTGAGGGAGAGCTGAGAAGTGGAGGAGACTGCAAGGGCTACCGGAAATTGGAGAAGTCAATGTTCAAGCCGCTGGGGTGCAGACTGCCCAAGCGGAATATGAGGTGCTGCTCCTCTAATTTTAGGTGGTGCTCCCTCTGGCCATGGAAACATAGAAACATAGAAAATAGGTGCAGGAGTAGGCCATTTGGCCCTTCGAGCCTGCACCGCCATTCAGTATGATCATGGCTGATCATTCAACTCAGAATGGAGGAGGCCCAGGACAGAAAGGTTGGATTCGGAATAGGAGGGGGAGTTGAAGTGCTGAGCCACAGGGAGATCAGGTTGGTTAAGGTGGACCGAGCGGAGGTGTTCGGCGAAACAATCACCAAGCCTATGCTTGGTCTCACCGATATAGATCAGCTGACATCTAGAGCAGCGGATGCAATAGATGAGGTTGGAGGAGGTGCAGGTGAACCTCTGTCGCACCTGGTACGGCTGCTTGGGTCCTTGAATGGAGTCGAGGGGGGAGGTAAAGCGACAAGTGTAGCATCTCCTGCAAGTTGCAAGGGATAGTGCCTGGGGAGAAGGTGTTACGGGAAGGAAGGGAAGAATTGACCAGGGAGTTACGGAGGGAGCGGTCTTTGCGGAAAGCAGACGGGGGGGAGATGGGAAGATGTGGCGAGTGGTGGGGTCACGTTGGAGGTGGCGAAAATGACGTAGGATTATTTGTAGTATGTGACGGCTAGTGGGGTGGAAGGTGAGGTCTTGGGAGACTCTGCCCTTGTTGCGAGTGGGGGGATGGGGAGAGAGAGCTGTGTTACGGGGTATTGAAGAGACCCTGGTGTGTACCCCGCCATTAAATGTGATCATGGCTGATCATCCACAATCAGTACCCAGTTCCTGCCTTTTCCCTTATCCCTGGACTCCGCTATATTTAAGAGCCCTATCTAGCTCTCTCTTGAAAGTATCCAGAGAACCAGCGTCCAACGGCAGAGAATTTCCCATTCTGTGTGAAAATGTTTTTCCTCATCTCGGTTCGAAATGGTTTACCTCTTATTCTTGAACTGTGGCCCCTGGCTCTGGACTCCCCCAACATCGGGAACATGTTAGCCGCCTCTTACGTGTCCAAACCCCTAATAATCTTATATGTCTCAATAAGATTCCCTCTCATCCTTCTCGAGTATACAAGCCCAACCGCTCCATTCTATCGACATATGACAGTCCCGCCATCATGGGAATTAACCTGGTGAACCTATGCTGCACACTCTCAATACCAAGAATATTTCTATGTTGCTATTTCAGAGACTTTTTTTATAGGCATATGGATATGGAGGAATATGGTTTATATGCAGGCAGGTAAGTGGCAGTCTTGGCATCATGTACAGCACAGACATTGTGGACTGAAGGGCCTGCTGTTCAAAAGAGCAGAGCAAGATTTTTTACCGAGAGGATGATGAGTGTCTGATCTGTACTGCTGGAGAAGGTGGTTGAGGCAGATATAATAGTGGCATTTCAGAGACTTTTGGAATGGCATATGGACATGGAGGGATATGGATAGGAATAGGATAGGAATACTTTATTGTCACACGTGACTAGGCACAGTGAGATTCTTTGCTTGCATAAATAATGTACACAAATAGCAGCCACCCACGGCGCTGACAAAGTTAATAAGTGTATAAGAAAGAACTGCAGATGCTGGAAAAATCAAAAGTTGTCAAAAATGCTGGAGAAACTCAGCAGATGAGGCAGCATCTATGGAGCGAACGAATAGGTGACGTTTCGGGTCGAGACCCTTCATCAGCCCACTGTCTCAGCCTCTTTGTTTCCTCTTCCCGCCCCCCCACATCAGTCTGAAGAAGGGTATTGACCCGAAACTTCACCTATTCCTTTGCTCCATAGATGCTGCCTCACCCGTTGAGTTTCTCCAGCATTTTTGTCTACCAAGTTACAAAGCATCGCTGGTTCCCATTTTTGTTTTCCCCGCCACAGCGGTTCCGCCCACGCCAGGCCCTCCATTGTTCCTCCCCTCCTCCCTCACAGTGGTCCTCCACGCCCTCATCGGCCACGGGTCGACCCGCGAGGCATTACCGCCTGCCGCGAGGCTTCACCACCACCGCAGCCCTCACTTCGCGCCTCCGTGGTGCCGACCTGGGCCACGGGCTCCGTCGGCCGCTCCACCGACCTGGGCTACATGGGCAGGGGTTAGCGGGATATGGTTTAGAGGGTTAGATATGGGTGATAAGCAGGCAGGTGGGACCAGTATAGATGGGGCGCGTTGTTCTGTGTCGGAGGTTGGGCCTGTTTCCATGCTGTATGACTCTGTGACTCCTGTGCAGGCAGATGAGAGATAGTCGTAGCATCATGTTCAGCACAGACATTGTGGGCCGAATGGCCCATTCCTGTGCTGTACTTTTCTAAGTTCTATGTTGGCATTGTTCTGAAACGCTGGAAAGTGAAATAACAGCACGGTGGCGCAGCGGTAGAGTTGCTGCCTTATGGCGTCGGAGACCCGGGTTCCATCCTGACAACGGGTGCTGTCTGTACGGAGTTTGTACGTTCTCCCTGTGACCTGCGTGGATTTTTCCTGGGAGCTCTGGTTTCTTCCCACACTCCAAAGACTTACAGGTTTGTAGGTTAACTAATTAGCTTCAGTAAAGATTGTAAACTGTCCTTATTGTGTGTCGGATAGTGCTAGTGTAACAGGGATTCAAAAGAGCAGAGCAAGATTTTTGGCGGCGCGTCCAGACGCAGCGGCTTTGCGCTCCCAAGCCCGAGTTTACTCGGAGCAGCCCGGTACCGAACGCGGCTGGAAAAACAAGGTAATTAAAATCCCCAGAACCCCTAGAACCCATAGGAACCCTAGTAACCCCGGAAACCCCAGGAACCATAAGAACAAACTC
Source organism: Amblyraja radiata (assembly GCF_010909765.2). Taxonomy (NCBI): domain Eukaryota; kingdom Metazoa; phylum Chordata; class Chondrichthyes; order Rajiformes; family Rajidae; genus Amblyraja; species Amblyraja radiata. The sequence continues at coordinate 37,684 of NW_022630654.1, read as the reverse complement.
ACCTACAGGACGAGGGAATCCAAGACCCGCATCGCAATCCCGACTGGTCGCACATGGAGCCGCTCGGAACTACTCAGCATCGGACGTGGCTGCGAGAAACTGGCGTGTGAGTACTACAGCACCCTTACCGTCCCGTCGGAGCTGGGCAGGAAAGCCCCTTGGATCACCACTCCGGAGGGCAGGAGACGGAGCAAGCGCCGGGAAAGGAAGCAGAAACGTGGAAGGCGAGCGGGGGTGCAGGACAGGCTACGGAGGGCTCCACAAAGACCATCGCTCCCAAGCGTCTTTCTGGCGAATGTCCGGTCACTCACCAACAAGCTGGATGAGGTAAGGCTCTGGATCAACACCCAGCGATCCCTGGAAGACTGCTGTGTGCTGATCTTCACAGAGACCTGGCTCAGCGCGCTGGTTCCCGATGGGGCTGTGGACCTGACCAACCGGTCACTGCATCGTGCTGATAGAACAAAGGACTCCGGTAAGAGCAAGGGTGGCGGGCTCTGCATCTACATCAACAATGACTGGTGCACCAACCACACTGCAATAGAGAGCTACTGTTCCCCAGACCTGGAATACCTACTGCTTAAATGTAGACCGTTTTACCTGCCTCGGGAGTTTACTGTGGTTATCATCATGGCCATATACATCCCACCACAGGCTAATGCTAACCTAGCACTAGCACAGCTGCACTCGGCCATCAGTAAGTAGCAGGATGCTCACCCCGACGGTGCCTTCATTGTTGCAGGGGACTTTAACCAGGTCGACCTACGTGCCACACTCCGCAAATTCCACCGGCATGTGCAGTGCCCTACCAGGGGCTCAAACACGTTGGATAAAGTGTACACCAACATCAAGGACGCATACAGAGCTCTCCCCTGCCCATCCCTGGGACAATCCGATCACCTCTCACTGTTTCTACTGCCTGCATACAGACCCCTCATCCGCAAGACCAAACCTGCAATAAGGACGGTCAAAATATGGCCCGAGGACGCAACCCTACAACTCCAGGACTGCTTTGATCGCACCGACTGGGACCTGTTTGCACAACAGGCTACCAGTGGCACAGAGGTAGACTTGGAGGAGTACACATCCACTGTGCTCTCCTACATCAACTGCTGTGTGGAGACTGTCACAGTGGACAAGCAAATAAAGATGTTCCCAAACCGGAAACCCTGGATGAACAAGGAGGTTCAGGATCTACTAAGGGCACGCAACAACGTCTTTAAATCCAGGGACACTTCTGCTTACAGTGCGGCCAGGTCGAACCTGAACAGAGGCATAAAAAAGGCCAAAGTCATCCACAGGCAAAGGGTAGAAGACCACTTCAATACCGCGGACACCAGAAGCATGTGGCAGGGTGTCAGGGACATCACTGACTACAAGAGCAGCCCCGCCTGCCCCCACGGTGATATCACACTGGCCAACGAACTAAACACCTTCTTTGCCCGGTTCGATACTGGCAACACCACCAGGTGTGGAATAACCCCGGCCATAGCGGAGGGACAGGCCTTAACACTGAGCACTCAGGAGGTACAGTGCGCTCTGCGTAGGATCAATCCACGCAAGGCTGCAGGCCCGGATGGTGTACAGGGAAGAGTATTAAAGGACTGTGCTGGACAGCTGGCGGAGGTATTCATGAGAATCTTCAATCTCTATCTCTGGCAACGGTCCCCAAGTGCCTGAAAACAGCCACCATAGTGCCGGTGCCTAAAAAGTCCAAAATCACCAACCTCAACGACTAGAATAGAATATAGAATAGAATAGAATAGAATAGAATAGAATAGCCTTTTATTGTCATCCAGACCGAAGTCTGAACGAAATTTAAGCAGTCATACATATAATATAATACAATACAATAAAAAACAACAATAAACACATATTAACATCCACCACAGTGAGTCCACCCAACATCTCCTCACTGTGATGGAGGCAAAAGTCTTAGGGCTGCAGTCTCTTCCCTCCTCTTCTCCTTCTGCGCTGAGGCGATACCCCCCGGGCGATGTTAAAACCTGTCCTCGCGGCTCAAACACCGCGGCCCGGGGTAGTCGAAGCTGCCGCTCACCAGACCTGCTGACGCAGCCGCTGGCCCGCGGCCGAACCCCCGGTCTCAGGCCACCGCCGCCAGAACTGCCGTCCCAGCCCCCGGAGCATCGTTCCAGCCCTGAGCCGGATCGCCCTCACGTGAGTACTGCCACCGTCTCAGCCTCGCGCCATGCCGCCGCTCCTCCCTCGCGCCAGGCCCGCCCCGACCGGGCGCGCGCTCCTTCCGCAGGCTGGGCCGCCCCGACCGGGCAACCGCTCCTCCCTCGCGCCAGGCCGCCCACGACCGGGGCACCGCTCCTTCCTCAGGCTTGGGCCGCCCCGACCGGGCGCCGCTCCACCCTCAAGGCCTGGCCGCCCCGACCGGCGCCTGCTCCTTGCCTCAGGCTGGGCCGCCCCGACCGGGCACCGCTCCTTCCTCAGGCTGGGCCGCCGCCGACCTGGTGGGGCGCCGCTCCCCCCGCAGGCTGGTCCGCCCGAACCGGGCACACCGCGCCTTCCTCAGGCTGGGCCTCCCCGACCGTGGCGCCGCTCCCCCCGTCAGGCTGGGCCGCCCGACCAGGGCAAACCGCTCCTTCCTCAGGCTGGGCCTCCCCGACCGGGCACCGCTCCTCGCTCGGCTTGGGAGCGCCGTACCTCACGAGCTCGGCTACTCCGACGGGAACACGGGCCGGCCGTCACAGCCCCTCACGAAAGCCCTGTTCCAGCCCGGAGCCGGGCCGTCCTCACGGGAGCGAGCTCAGTGCGAGTCCTGGCGGGCTCTGCCTCCCGAGCCTCGAGGTCGCCAGCTCCGCCATTAGGCCTCAGCGCAGACGGAGGCAGAGAAGGGGAATACGACATAAAAGTCGCATTCCCCCGCAGGGAGAGACAGCAAGCCCCGTTTCAACCCCCCCCCCCCCAAAACACAAACTAAAAACCAAAAACTAGACTAACCAAAACGAAAATAAACAACCAAAAAACACAAAACAAACAGGACAGCCGGAGAGCCGCTGCAGCCAGAGCCGCGCCGCCACTACCGGCCGGTTGCCCTGACTCCAATCCCCATGAAGTGCTTCGAAAGGCTGGTCCTCTCCCATATTAAATCCAGCATCCCTGCCTCACTGGACTCTCATCAATTTGCATACAGGGCAAATAGATCGACAGAGGATGCCATCTCTCTGGCCCTTCACACTGTCCTGACTCACCTGGACAGACAGGGCACGTATGTGAGGATGCTCTTCATTGACTATAGCTCTGCATTCAATACGGTCATCCCCACCAAGCTCACCACCAAACTCCACCAGCTAGGCCTCAGCTTACCGATATGCGCTTGGATCCTGAACTTTCTCACGGAGCGACCGCAGGCAGTGAGACTGGGCCCGCACCTGTCCTCCACCATCACCCTGAGCACCGGCACACCACAGGGTTGTGTACTAAGCCCCATGCTCTACTCCCTCTTCACTCACGACTGTGTCCCTGCATTCGACACCAACACCATCGTGAAGTTTGCAGATGACACAACAGTGATTGGGCTGATCACCAACGGTGATGAAACAAACTACAGAGCGGAGGTGCAGAACCTGGCGGACTGGTGCGCCAATAACAACTTGGCACTAAACACCTCCAAGACCAAGGAGCTGATTATTGACTTCAGGAGGTCCCATTCTGGAGAATACGCCCCAATCTCCATTTATGGGGAAAGTGTGGAGAGAGTGTCCAGCTTTAAGTTTCTGGGCACTCACATTTCAGAAGACCTCACATGGTCCACAAACACCGCCGCGCTGGTCAAGAAGGCACAGCAACGACTGTTCTTCCTGAGGACATTAAAAAAGACTGGTCTGCCCCAACAGCTGCTGACAACGTTCTACCGCTGCACCACAGAGAGCATACTAACGTATGGCATCTCTGTGTGGTATCTCAGCTGCACGGAGGCGGAGAGGAGAGCTCTTCAGCGCGTCGTCAACAGAGCGCAGAGGATCATCGGGACAGAGCTACCAGCCTTGGAGGGCATCTACCACACGCGGTGCCTCAGGAAGGCCCTCAGCATCCATAAGGACTCATCACACCCCTGCCACGGTCTGTTTCAACTACTTCCCTCCGGCAGACGTTACAAGGCCTTCTACGCCCGAACCTCCAGACTCAGGAACAGTTTTATCCCAAGAGCTATAGCGGCTCTGAACCGGCCCTAATGAGTGCCCCCCCACCCACCCCCTTTGGACAGTCTCCCTCAGATGGTCACGTCAATCAATTCAGCTTGTTTATTTATGTATTGTATTTATTTACCTTTCTTGTACATCAGTGGAGCTGCACACTAAATCTCGTTGCACTGACGTGCAATGACAATAAAAGATATATTATTATTATTATTATTATATTATTGCTGGTCGGCACGATCTCGGTCGGCCGTAGGGCATGTTTCTGCCGAAGGTCGACACAAAAAGCTGGAGTAACTCTGTGAGTCAGGCAGCTTCTCTGGATAAAAGGAATGGGTGACGGCCGAGTCGAGACCCTTCTTCAGACTGAGATTAACGGTTTACATGCTGTATGAGGTCACAAGGAATTGTAGAATTAGGCCATTCAGCCCATCAAGTCTACTCCGTCATTCATTCGTGGCTGTTCTATCTCTCCCTCCTAACCCCATTCTCATGCTTTCTCCCCATAACCCCGAACACCCGTACTAATCCAGAATCTATCAATCTCTGCCTTCAAAATAACACTGACTTGGCCTCTACAGCCTCTGTGGCTGAATTCCACAGATTCACCACCCTCTGACTAAAGACATTTCTCCTCATCTCCTTCCTAAAAGAACCTCCTTTAATTCTGAGGCTATGACTTCTCGTCCTAGACTCTCCCACTAGTGGAAACATCCTCTCCACATCCACTCTATCCAAGCCTTTCACTATTCTGTGTTTCAATGAGGTCCCCACCTCATTCTTCTAAACTGTGAGCTAAGAACCAAACTAAATCTCTTGCCTTATTTGTTCCAGGTGGGGTTCTTGAAGATTAGCCACAAATATGAGATTATGTTCCTGCTGCCGACGTCACAGAACTTGGGCCAGGGCTCCTGCTGCACCCCACTGCCCAGCCTCTACTTGAAGCTGGTCGAGATCACCCCAGTGCCAGAAGGTAAGGTTCGTCTCCAAGTTAGGGCGCAGCGGTAGAGTTGCTGCCTTGCAGCTCCAGAGACCCGGGTTTGATCCTGACTACGGGGGCTTGTACGTTCCCCCCCGTCACCCGCGTGAGTTTTCTCCCAGATCTTTGGTTTCCTCCCACGCTCCAAAGACGTCCAGGTCTGGAGGTAAATTGCCTTGGTATAAATGTAAAAATTGTCCCCAGTGTGTGTAGGGCAGTGTTAATATGAGGAGATCGCCGCTGGTCGGGGCAGACCCAGTGGGCCGAAGGGCCTGTTTCTGCACCGCAAAATCCTTTATGGGGATGTTGCCATGACTAGAGGGTCTGAGCTAGAGGGAGAGGTTGAGTAGGCTGGGTTGAGGGGTGGTCTTATAGAGGTGTATAAAATCATGAGAGGAATAGATTGGGTAGACGCACAGAGTCTCTTACCCAGAGTAGGGGAATCGAGGACCAGAGGACATAGTTTTAAGGTGAAGGGGAAAAGATTTAATAGGAATCTGAGGGGTAACTTTTTCACACAAAGGGTGGTGGGTGTACGTAACGTGCTGACAGATAAAGTAATTGTGGCAAGGACTATCCCAACGTTTAAGAAACAGTTAAACAGGTCTTCTTATCGAGTCAACACACACAAGATTAGAAATTGTTCAGCCAGAGCTGAACACACTTCTTGGTATCTGCATACAATGGTGTCTGTCTTGCCACTTTTTGTACGTGGTGGTGGAAATATTGGTGAAAACAGGGCTGCGACGTGAACGCTCTTTCCTTGACTCCAGTTAGACAGGTACATGGATAGGACAGGTTTGGAGGGATATGGACCCAAACGCAGACAGGTGGGACTAGTGTAGCTGGGACATGTTGGCCGGTGTGGGCAAGTTGTTTCCACAGTGTATCACTCTATGACTGTGAAAAAGAGACAAAATGGTGTCAGATAAAGAGAGAAGTGGAGTGAAGTGTTAGAGGGAGGTATATACTGTTGGTGGGGGGAGTGGGAAAGAGGGGTGGGATAGTGGGTGAAATGGGTGCACACAGGAGTGGGGGTAAGTGCAGGAAAAGGGATTCAGATTCAGATTCAGATTCAGAAAACTTTATTGTCTGTCGCAACAGAAAATCCTCTTTGACGTGGCTCCACATACAAACATACGGGAGCAGCGCGCCGCGAGTCGCTCACAGAGTAGCGCCCCGCCCCTTGGGTTGTCAGCAGCGATACAATAATAAAGAACACACAAAATGTAACACAAACATCCACCACAGCATTCATCACTGTGGTGGAAGGCACAAAAATTTGGCCAGTCCTCCTCCACTTCCCCCCCGTGGACAGGACCAGAGTCCAGAGTCAGTCCAGGATCGGCTCTTCCTCACCGGAGACCGCGGCTTTAAGTTGTTGTAGGCCGCAGGCCGGCGGTCAAGATTTAAAGTCCCCGCCGCAGCCAGAAGCACCGTAGACTGCAGGGCCGGCGGTCGAAGCTCCCCTCCAGGGGTGATGGTAAGTCCATGCCGGCCCCGCGGTAGAAGTTGGCCGCGGGCCGGCAGTGATGGCTTCTTCTTCCCCCGGGTCCCCCACGAGGGATCCCGGGCTGTAGACGCCGCACCAGCTGGAGCTCTGCAGACCGCGACTTCAGGCTGCGGCTTCAGGCTGCCGGCTGCCCCGGGCCAGCGAAACGGAGCGCTCCCCTCCAGCGAGCCCCAGCGAGGGCTCGCCCGCTCCACGCCGAGAGTCCACGCTGCGCCCGCCGCTGAAGCCCCGGGCGCGTCTCCGGGAAAGGCCGCGCCGATCCTTGATGTTAGGCCACGGGGGAGGCGACCTGGAAAAAGTCGCCTCTCCATGGAGGAGGCGACCAAAATGGTTTCCCCCTCACCCCCCCACACCACCCCCCACACAAAACACACGAAGGAACATTAAATACAGACTTTAAAACAAACTAAAAAATAAAAAAAGGTTGAAAAAAACTGACGCGCTGCTGACATGGCTGCTGCCAGAACAGCGCCCCTAGGGGGAGGGAATGGTGTGATTTAATATTGGAGAATTCAGTGTTCATACTGTCGTGATATAAACTACCCAAGTGGGATATCAGAATCAGAATCACACTTTATTCGCCAAGTATTAGCAATGTTACAAAATTTTGAGATTTTAAAAATCAAGTCTGCAATTTATCCCATCAGATAAAGCATAAGAAGTTTAATTTGACACCTAATTCACTTTCATATCTTCAGTATTAAAAAAGTTTTGGCCATTTTCATACTGAAATTAGCATCTTGTCCCCTGTTGCTTTTCCATTGACTTAACTCAAAAGCTGTGATCAAGGACAGTCAAAAGCTCATAACTTTCTTAAAAATTAAGAGAACTGAAAGACATTTTCAGCTATTATAGATTGAAGCATTCTGAAACAAATATGAAACAACCTTACTTGAATGACCTGAAATTAAAGCATATAATTAGTTAGTTACCTAATTGTAGCTAATTACAAAATTCAATTACTAGACCTAAACATCTATCCATTAGTGTTTAATTCCCATAAATGAATGGCCATTTTAATCATCTTGCGAGTGGGGTTTTGTGGAACGCGATCGATTGGAATGTTGCGGTTGTGGTGAATTTAAACCCCATATCGGCAGGAAAAATACTGCCGGTTCGTATGGGTCCTAAGTCACCTTTTCGCGACGTGAAATTTTGATTAAAGGCATCCTAAGAAGCAAGTTTATATGAAAAAATAAACGGCGTACCTTGCCTTGTCCCGTGCGTGAGATCCGTCCCGTTGTCGGCGTCGATGGCTTTAGAAGATGATTTTAATATTACTCCAGCAATTAAATTATCCAGCGCTAATTTTAATAAACTTGATAAAACGGCAGATTAAGCGATTTTTCTTCAGCAACTAAACAGCCTGGAAAAAAATCGATTTCAACAGGCTGGAGAAAAACCGCATTTTAAACCCGCCCCCCTCTCAAAGGCGCCAAAGTCGCACACACGGCCAGTGGCAGAACTGCAGTGCCGCTGAAGGTAAGTTTTGTAACATACCTACAAGTATGTTTTGCAACATACGAGGAATTTCACTGGCCAGGTCAGTCATACAATTAAAAGCAACAAATCACTCAAAACCACATTTTAACATGAACATCCACCACAGTGAATCCTACACATTCCTCACTGTGAAGGAAGGCGAAATAAAGTTCAAGTATTTTGTTCTTCCTTGGTCGGGGGCCTCGAGCTCTCCATTGATGGGATGGTCTTAGCTCCCGTAACCGGTGGCGTTCGGGCCCTCCGCATCGAGGCGATCTGCTCCTGCATCAGGTGGATGTCAGCTCCTCCGCGCCGGGCGATCGAACCTCACGTCGGGGCTGGTCGAACCTTCCGCGACATTGGAGCTCCCGACTCTGCCTCACCCGAGACTGCGAGCCCTTGATGGTAAGTCTGCGGTGGGAGCAATCCCAGGCAAGGGATCTGCTCCGATGTTAAGTCCGCACCCCGTGGTGGGGCTCATGACACTCCGAGGAGGCTTCCAGCTCCAACGATGGTAGGCCGCAGAGCCCGGAGAATGTGATCCGAACAATGATCACATCTCCGGGATGGTAAGAACCTGAAAAAAAGTTTAATCCGATCCCCCCCTCGCCCCCCCTACATAAAACAAACCAAAGAACATTAAAACAAACTTTTAACAAACTAAAAAATAACAATAGGAAAGAAAAAATGAACATCTCCCCGGCGCCTCTGGTGGTCATGAGCTATTCCTCCAGTTTGCAGGAGGCATCTCTTTGGCAATGGAGGAGGTCATCATAACTTCATTTTTGCTTGAGTCATATACATCATAACTACATCATAACTTGCTTGAGTCATAGATACATGGAGTTATAGTGATACAGCGTAGAAACAGGCCCTTCGACCCAACTTGCCCACACCCGACCAACATGTCCCAGCTATACTAGTCCCACCTGCCTGCGTTTGGCCCGTAGCTTTCCACATTTTCCGAGAATCGTAAGCAGGTCAATCCGCAAAGCCCTTCGGCCCAACTTACCCACGCCGACCAAGATGCCACATCTACACCAGTCCCACCTGCCCGTGTTTGGCCCATATCCTTCTAAACCTGTCCTATCCATGTACCTGTCCAAATATATTTTAAATGCCTCAACTACCTCCTCCGGCAGATCTTGTCATATACCCATCAGACACTGTGTTAAAAGTTGCCCCTCAGGTTCCTATTAAATCTTTCCCCCCTCACATTAAACCTATGTCCTCTGGTTCGTGATTCCCCTAATCTGGGTAAAACATTATGTGCATCACCCCATCTTTCCCTCATTATATTGTACACCTCTATAAGATCACCCGTCACCCTCCTGCGCTCCAAGGAATAGAGTCCCAGCCTGTCCAACCTAGAGCTCAAGCCCTCGAGTCCTGGCAACATCCTCTGATAGATTTTGGGCTTGCCCCTGAGGGTATCAGGTGAAGTAATCGGTTATTGGGTGGCATGGTGGAGCAGCGGTAGAGTTGCTGCCCTACCTTGCTGGAGGAGGTATAGCAGTGTGAAAACGCACACCTCCAGATTCAGTGTCTGAAGAAGGGTCTCGACTAGAAACGTTGCCTATTTCCTTCCCTCCATAGATGCTGCCTCACCCGCTGAGTTTCTCCAGCATTCCTGTCTGCCTCCAGATTCAGAGACAGTTTCTTCCCAGTTGTTATCAGGCAACTGAATCATCCACCAACAACTAGAGAGCAGTCCTGAACTACTATCTACCTCATTGGTGACCCTTGGACTATCCTCGATCGGACTTTGCTGGCTTTACCTTGCACTAAACGTTATTCCCTTATCTTCTATCTGTACACTGTAGGTGGCTTGGTTGTCTTTGCCATTCTACTGACTGGTTAGCACGCAGTAAACTGTATATGTGACAAGAAACGAAACAACTCCCAATTGAGTCTTTCTGTTGGTAGAAATAAGCTTTTCAGGTTTTCAATGAGGTAGAAGTAGTTCAGGGCCGATCTCTAGTTGTGGTAGGATGGTTCAGTTGCCTAATAACAGCTGGGAAGAAACTGTCCCAGAATCTGGTGGAGTGTGTTTTCACAATTCTGTACCTTTTGCCCAATAGGAGAGGGGAGAAGGGGGAGTGACCGGGGTGAGACTGGTCCTTGGTTTTACTGCTGGCCTTGCCGAGGCAGCGCGAGGTGTAGATGGAGTTGATGGAAGGGAGGTTGGTTTGTGTGATGGTCTGGGCTCGTCCACAACTCTCTGCAATTGTTGTGGGTCTTGGATGGAGCTGTTCCCAAACCGTGCGGCGATGCATCCAGATAGAATGCTTTGTACGGAGCATCTGTGGAAGTTGGTGAGAGTTGTAGGGGACATGCCGAACTTCCTAAACCTTCCAAGGAAGTAGAGATGTTGGTGTGCTTTCTTGGTCGCTGCTTCAATATGGGTGATCCAGGAGAAGTTGTTGGTGACATTGACTCCGAGGAACTTGAAGTTTTTAACCATCTCTAATTTGGCGAAGACAAGACAAACTGAAGTATGTGTACGGCTTCGCTTCCTGAAACTGGTCAGAGTTGTTTGGGACATGTTGAACTTCCTTGGCCTTCTGAGGCTGGACAGGAGGATTAGACTAGCCAGCATGGGCAGGATGGTATGAATGGCCTCTTCCTTGCTTTGAGATTTGCTGTTTAGTTTAGTTTAGAGATACAGCGAGGAAACAGGCCCTTCGGCCCACCAGGTCCACGCCGACCAGCGATCCCCGCAGATTAGCACAAGCCTACACACACTAGGGACAATTGATACTTATGCCAAGTATTTCACACAGAGAGTTGTGAGTCTGTGGAATTCTCTGCCTCGGAGGCTGGTTCTCGGGATACTTTCAAGAGAGAGCTAGATAGGGCTCTTAAAGATAGCGGAGTCGGGGTATATGGGGAGAAGGCAGGAATGGGGTACTGATTGTGGATGATCAGCCATGATCACATTGAATGGCGGTGCTGGCTCGAAGGGCCGAATGGCCTGCTCCTGAACCTTTTGTCTATACACAATCCCGAGCCAATTAATCTACAAACCTGCGCGTCTTTGGAGTGTGGGAGGAAACTGAAGATCTCGGAGAAAACCTACGCGGTCACGGCTTTGAAAAGACAGCATCCGTAGTCGGGATCGAACCCGGGTCTCCGGCGCTGCAAGCGCTGTAAGGCAGCAACTCTACCGCTGCTCCACCGTGCCGCCCTGTTTGTGGCTCAAACTTGTTGCTTCTAACTTTTACCAGTTGATAAACAGAGAGACGGTCCCACTTTTTTCCTGAGCGCTGATTGCAGTGAAGTGTTGACCTTCTTCAGTTCCATCAGCGTACACGGTCTATAGGCCCTGACAATAAACTAAACTAAATCAATGAGTTTGGCTACTTTAAGAGCTTCTAATGTCCCTCCAAGTAATTATGTCTGGAAACATTGTGGTCAGCAGTAATAAAGACTGGTTAGAATCCAGAGAACAAGCTTCGATTAAGTACCCACATCAATAACAATCATTACTTCATGGAGGAAAAAGTCCCAAAACACTTAACAGCATAATCGGTTTGGACATTGATATGGGTCGTTACAGGAGTGATTCCAACTAAAATCTTCTGAGCCTAGAGACATAGATTCATACAGCGTGGAAACAAGCCCTTTGGCCCAACTTGCCTACACCGGCCAACATGTCCCATCTACACTAGTCCCACCTGCCTGCGCTTGGCCCATTTCCCTCTGAACTTGCCCTGTCCATGTACTGTCAACTAGCTTCTCTGGCAGCTCGTTCCATACGCCCACCACCATTCTCGTGAAAAGGTTACCCCTCAGGTTCTATTAAATCTTTCCCCCTTCACCTTAAACCTATGTCCTCTGGTCATCAATTCCCCTACTCTAGGCAAGAGTGCATCCACCTGATCTATTCCTCTCATGATGTTATACACCTCATCCTCCTGTGCTCCAAGAAATAAAGTCCCTCTTAGTTAACATGTACTGGTTTAGGGAAGACCTTCCCGAAGTTGCCTGGTGGTGCAGCAGTAGAGTTGCTGCCTTACAGCGCCAGAGACCTGGGTTCGATCCCGACTACGGGTGCTGTCTGTACGGAGTGTGTACGTTCTCCCCGTGACCAGCGTGGGTTTTCTCCAGGAGCTTCGGTTTCCTCCCACACTCCAAAGACTTGCAGGTTTGTAAGTTAATTGGTTTGTTGTAAATGTAAAAATTGTTCCTAGTGTGTGTTGGATAGTGTTAGTGTGCGGGGATCGCTGGTCGGTTCGGACTCTGTGGGCCGAAGGGCCTGTTTCCGTGCTGTATCTCTAAACTAAACTAAAGTTTGGGATCTGGAGATATAGAGACCAACAAATGGCAGCAAGTGGTGGCAAAGCTGGAAAGTTCTCGGAAGGTTGTTAGGCCAGTGGTGGTTACAGATTAAAGATTCCATCTCTCAGAAGACTTAACTAAATAATTATTCCTCATTGACAGCTTGGTAAATATGTTACAAGGTCAGGTCACACTAACTAGGAGGCTCCGCAGAGCTTGTTGAATTAGATTAGAGCCAAATCTAAAGGTAAATGTCAACAAAAAAAATTGTCCCTACTGTGTGTAAGGTAGTGTTAGTGTGCGGGGATTGCTGGTCGGCACGGACCCAGTGGGCCGAAGGGCCTGTTTATGTGCTGTATCTCTAAACTAAACTGACCTAAACCAGAGGACATTGGTTTATAGTGAGGTATACTTTGCACGTGACTATCAAGCACCATTGTGCCTTTGCCATCGCTTGCCACCCATTGTTGGCCTCCCAAGTTAGACCCAAAATGCAGGAGTAACCCAGCGGGACAGGCAGCATTTCTGGAAAGAAGGAATTGGTGACTTTTTGGTTTGAGGGTTGGGTCTGAAGAAGGGACCCGACCCCAAACACCACCCATTCCTTTTCTCCAGCGATGCTGCCTGTCCCTCTGAGGTACGCCAGCATTTTGTGTCTATCTTCGGAGTGCACCAGCATCTGCAGTTCCTTCTTACACACCAAGTCCAATGTTCTTCTGTGAACCAGCTATGAAGCAGCTCAGAGGAGTTTTGTTGGGATCACTCCTATAACGACCCATATCAATTTTCATTCCGATTACGCTGTTAAGTGGCTTTGACTTTTTTCTCCATGAAGTAATGATTGTTGTTGATGTGCATACTTAATCGAAGCTTGTTCTCTGGACTCTAACCAATCTTTGTTACTGCTGACCACAATGCTTAAGAAACAATTAGACAGATACATGGATTTAGAGTGATATGGGTCAAACGCAGTCAGCTTTTTTTTCGATTAGTTTAGAGATACAGCGCGGAAACAGGCCCTTCGGCCTGCCGAATCCACACCGACCAGTGATCCCCGCACATTAACACTATCCTACACACACTAGGGACATTTTGCATTTATGCCAAGCCAATTAACCTACAAACCCGTACTCCTTCGGAGTGGGAGGAAACCGAAGATCTCGGAGAAAACCCACACAGTCACGGGGAGCACGTACACACTCTGTACAGACAGCACCCAGAGTCGGGATCGAACCCGGGTCTCCGGTACTGCACGCGCTGTAAGGCAGCAACTCTACCGCTGCACCACCGTGCTGCCCTATTAGTTGCGACTAGTGTAGTTGGGACATGTTGGTCCGTGTGGGCAAGTTGGGCCGAAGGGCCTGTTTCCACACTGTATCACTCTGTGGCTATGAGATAATGTATTTCAGACTGGTTCAGCATTTTAGTAGACATAGAGGCATACGAACAGAAGCAGGCCGCTCGGCCCAACTTATCCCTGCCGACCGAGATGCCCCAACTAAGCTAGTCCCATTTACCCGCACTTGGCCCATAGACTTCTAAGCTTTTCCTATCCATTTACCTGTCTAGTTGTCTTTAAAATGCTGTTATAATGCCTGCCCCTTGCACCTTAAAGCTCCGACTGCGAGTATTTGATCCTATCATCCTGTGGAAAAATTCAATCTGTTTACCCTAGTTATGCCTCTCATAATATTATATACCTCTATCTGGTCTCCTGCAACATCCTGCGTTCAAGAGAAAACAATCCAAGTCTGACCAACTTCTCCCCGTAGCTATCCAGACATCATTCTAAACCAGCATCTCAGTTCCTTTCGACACTTTCTTGTTACCGCCCTTGTACTTTGTGATCCGCAGTTACACGAGCTGTAACGTTCAATTTCACCTTGTTTCTTTTCTCTTCTTGAACTGTTTAGTTTATTGGTTTAGAGATACAGCGCGGAAGCAAACCCTTTGGCCCGCGCCGACCAGCGACCCCCTGCACACTAAACACTATCCTACACACCCTGGGGACAATTTACTTTTATACCAAGGTGATTAACCTGCAAACCTGCACGTCTTTGGAGTGTGGGAGGAAACCGGAGATCCCGGAGAAAACCCACGAGGTCACAGGGAGAACGTGCAAACTCCACACAGACAGCACCCGTGGTCGGGCTTGGACCCGGGTCTCTGGCGCTGAAAGCGCTGTGAGGCAGCAACTCGACCGTGCTCATGTGTGTCGTAGGAAGGAACTGAAGATGCTGGTTTAAAGCAGAGGTGGACACAAAATGCTGGAGTAACTCAGTGGGACAGGCGGCATCTCCAGAGAGAAGGACTGGGTGACGTTACGGGTCGAGACCCATCTTCAGACTGAAAGTCACGGGAAAGGGAAACGAGAGATATATATCTGATGTAGAGAGATATAGAACAATGAATGAAAAATATGCAAAAAGGTAATGATGATAATGGAAACTGGTCATTGCTAACTGTAGCTGGGTGGGAACGAAAAGCTGGCATGACTTGGGTGGAGGAGGCATGGAGAGAGAGGGAATGCTGGGGTTACTTGAAGTTAGAGAAATCAATACTTATTACCCTGGGTTGTAAGCTGCCGAAACGAAATATGAGATGCTGAATGAGATGATGATGTATAGTATGATCTGCTTGGATAACAAACAAAATATAGCTTTTCACTGCCATCTGTGTATACCTCATAAGGTCATAAAGCCATTCGGCCCATCAAGTCTACTCCACCATTCAATCATGGCTGATCTATCTCTCCCTCCTAACCCCATTCTCCTGCCTTCTCCCCATAACCCCTGACACGCGAACTAATCACAAATCTATCTATCTATTCTGTAAATATATCCACTGACTTGACCTCCACAGGCTTATGTGGCAAAGAATTCCACAGATACACCACCATCTGACTAAAGAAATTTCTCCTCACCTCCTGCCTAAAGAAAGGTCCTTTAATTCTAAGGCTATGACCTCTAGTCCAAGACTCTCCCACTAGTGGAAACATCCTCTCCACATCCACTCTATCCAAGCCTTTCACTATTCTGTACGTTTCTATGAGGCCCTCCCCTCATTCTTCTAAACTCCAGCGAGTTCAGGCCCAGTGCCGACAAACGCAATCATAGAATAACCCTTTTACCCCCCGCCCGCCCCCCCCCAACATCAGTCTGAAGAAGAGTCTCAACCCAAAACGTCGCCTACTCCTTTTCTCCATAGATGCTGCCTCACCCACTCAGTTTCTCCAGCATTTTTTGTCTACGTTCATTGGTTAACCTACTCATTCCTGGAATCATTCGTGTAAATACCTGACAATAACAAACTGATATTGATGCCTCTGAAGAAAGGTTCGGACACGAAGCATCGCCTATCCATGCCCTCCATGAAAGCTGTATTACTGCAGCACGTTGTGCTCTATGCAAGATTCCAGCTTCTTTGATCGGACGTATCCTTGATCGGACTTTGCTGGCTTTACCTTGCACTGAACGTTATTCCCTTATCATGTATCTATACACTGCAAATGACTCGACTGTAATCGTGTGTTGCCTTTCCGCTAACTTGTTAGCATGCAACAAAAGCTTTTAACTGTACCTCAGTACATGTGACAATAAACAGAACTCAACTGCATCTGCAGTTCCTTATTTTTTAATCAAGCTGATGCCAGCTGTTATCAGGTGACTGAACCATCTTACCAATGACTAGAGAGCGGTCCTGAGCTACCGGCTACCTCATTGGAGACCCTCAGACTATCTTTGATACTCTTTTGAGTCTGAAGAAGGGTCTCGCCTCGAAATGTCGCCCATTCCTTCTCTCCAGAGATGCTGCCTGTCCCACTAAGTTGCTCCAGTATGTTGTGTCTATGGTGTAAACCAGCTCCTTCCTACACTTTGACCGGACTTTACTGGATTTTACCTTGTACTAAATGTTATTCCCTTTATCATGTATCTATGCACTGTGGACGGCTCGATTGTAATCAAGTACTGTCTTTCCGCTGACTGGATAGCACGCAACAAAAGTTTTTCACTGTACCTCGGTACATGTGACAATAAACTAAACTGAACTTGTGTCTAACAACTCGGTCCCAACTTAGTTGGCTTGGATAAATTTGGCCAAAGGCCCTGTTTCCATGCTGGACAGCTAGACGGCTCCATGACCTTGAAGTTTATAAGGTGGTGAGAGATGTAAATGCAGTCGATAATCAAAAGATTTTCCCATGGTAAGGTATAAAACAGGGCATGGGTTGGAGGTGAGAGATAGGAATTACAAAGACAAACTAAAGAAGGATCTCGATCTTCTTCTTCTTCTTGGTTCTTGGTTACTTGATCCACCAAAATATTCCAACTGGAATTTAAACTGGAGGTGGTGAAGGGAGGGGTTAAGCCAGAAAGGGTTATTGGGAAGAAAGTTTCGATCCGAAACATCACCTATTCCATCTGACCAGAGATGCTGCCTGTCCCGCTGAATTATTGAAACATATAAGATTATTGAGGGTTTGGTCACGCTAGAGGCAGGAAACATGTTCCCGATTTTGGGGGAGTCCAGAACCAGGGGTCAAAGTTTAAGAATAAGGGGTAGGCCATTTAGAACGGTGATGAGGAAAAACATTTTCACAAAGAGGGTTGTGAATCTGTGGAATTCTCTGCCTCAGAAGGCAGTGGAGGCCAATTTTCTGGATGCTTTCAAGAGAGAGCTAGATAGATCTCTTAAAAATAGTAGTCAGGGGATATGATGAGAAGGCAGAAACAGGGTACTGATTGTGGATTATCAGCAATGATCACAGTGAATGGTGGTGCTGATTTGAAGGGCCGAATGGCCTACTCCTGCACCTATTGTCTATTACTGCAGCATTTTGTATCTACCTTCGATCTGAAAGATGTAATTGTCATATTCTCATACTGCACGGAAACAGGCTCTTCAGCCCAGCGCCCATGCTGACCAAGATGCTCCATCTACCCTAGTCCCACCTGCAGCAATTGGCCCATATCCCTTTAGAGATACAGTGCAGAAACAGGTCCTTTGGCCCACCGAGTCTGCAAGGACCAGTAATCACCCCGTACACTGGTTCTATCCTACAGACACTAGGGACAATTTACATAAACCAGTACGTCTTTGGTGTGTGGGAGGAAACCGGAGCACCTGGTGAAAACCCACGTGGTCACAGGGAGAACGTACAAACTCCACACAGGCAGCAGCCGTAGTCAGGATCGTACACGGATCTCTGGCGCTGTGAGGCAGCACCTCTACCGCTGCGCCACCGCTCCGCCCTGATGCGGTTGAGAGAGGGGGAGTTTAGAGACACAGTGTGGAAACAGACCCTTCGCCTCACTGAGTCCGTGCCGACCTGCGATCCCCTACACTAGGAACAATTTACAGAAGCCAATTAACCTACAAACCTGCACATCTTTGGAATAGTGAAGGAAACTGGAGCACCCAGGGAAATCCCACACGGTCACGGGGAGAACGTACAAACTCCGCACAGACAGCACCCGTAGTCGGGATCAAACCCTGTTCTCTGGCGCTGTGAGGCAGCAGCTCTACCGCTGCCATCTACATTCTGTTCCATTAATCGGCTTCTGTAAATTGTCCTTAGTGTAAAATAGAACTAGTGATCGATGGTCGGCGTGGACTTGATGGGCCGAAGGGCCTGCTTCCACGCTGTATCTCTAAAACTAAAAACTAAAAGGTTTGATCCCTCTCAACCTTTCCTACCTGCCCAACTGTCTTTTAAATGTTGTTATAATACCTGTAGGGTTGCCAACTTTCTCACTCCCAAATAAGGGACAAAAGGTCAAAATACGGGACAAATTCCTGATGGCAAATCTTTGGCCAGCTGAGGAGTTTTGGCCCGTGCGACATCGCACGCGAAGTCCGGCACCACATCCAACTTGTGAACCGATGATCGGCCATGAGAAGGAGGGGTGGTGGTGTCGGCAGTCAGCGAAGGTTCGAAGGTCAGACAGCTGGCCGGGCTGCCGACCGACGGGGCCACGGTCGAGACGCTGCTGCTGCACTCCATGGGCTGCACTACGTCAGGACGGGTGAGGCGGGGCCGGACGCGGCGCTCCAACCCGACAGTCCCCTTGACCCGAGTATTAGTCAAATACGGGACAAACCAATTTAGCCCGGATATGGGATGTCCCGGCTAATACAGGACAGTTGGCAACCCTAAGTACCTGCCTCAACTACCTCTTCTGCCAGCTCGTTCTATATGCCCACGGCCCTCTGTGTCGAAAAAGTTGTCTCTGAGTTTCCTTTAGTTAGCGGGATATGGTTTAGAGGGTTAGATATGGGTGATAAGCAGGCAGGTGGGACCAGTATAGATGGGGCGCGTTGTTCTGTGTCGGGGGTTGGGCCTGTTTCCATGCTGTATGACTCTGTGACTCCTGTGCAGGCAGATGAGAGATAGTCGTAGCATCATGTTCAGCACAGACATTGTGGGCCGAATGGCCCATTCCTGTGCTGTACTTTTCTAAGTTCTATGTTGGCATTGTTCTGAAACGCTGGAAAGTGAAATAACAGCACGGTGGCGCAGCGGTAGAGTTGCTGCCTTATGGCGTCGGAGACCCGGGTTCCATCCTGACAACGGGTGCTGTCTGTACGGAGTTTGTACGTTCTCCCTGTGACCTGCGTGGATTTTTCCTGGGAGCTCTGGTTTCTTCCCACACTCCAAAGACTTACAGGTTTGTAGGTTAACTAATTAGCTTCAGTAAAGATTGTAAACTGTCCTTATTGTGTGTCGGATAGTGCTAGTGTAACAGGGATTCAAAAGAGCAGAGCAAGATTTTTGGCGGCGCGTCCAGACGCAGCGGCTTTGCGCTCCCAAGCCCGAGTTTACTCGGAGCAGCCCGGTACCGAACGCGGCTGGAAAAACAAGGTAATTAAAATCCCCAGAACCCCTAGAACCCATAGGAACCCTAGTAACCCCGGAAACCCCAGGAACCATAAGAAGAAACTCACCTACAGGACGAGGGAATCCAAGACCCGCATCGCAATCCCGACTGGTCGCACATGGAGCCGCTCGGAACTACTCAGCATCGGACGTGGCTGCGAGAAACTGGCGTGTGAGTACTACAGCACCCTTACCGTCCCGTCGGAGCTGGGCAGGAAAGCCCCTTGGATCACCACTCCGGAGGGCAGGAGACGGAGCAAGCGCCGGGAAAGGAGCACAGCTGCACTCGGCCATCAGTAAGCAGCAGGATGCTCACCCCGACGGTGCCTTCATTGTTGCAGGGGACTTTAACCAGGTCGACCTACGTGCCACACTCCGCAAATTCCACCAGCATGTGCAGTGCCCTACCAGGGGCTCAAACACGTTGGATAAAGTGTACACCAACATCAAGGACGCATACAGAGCTCTCCCCTGCCCATCCCTGGGACAATCCGATCACCTCTCACTGTTTCTACTGCCTGCATACAGACCCCTCATCCGCAAGACCAAACCTGCAATAAGGACGGTCAAAATATGGCCCGAGGACGCAACCCTACAACTCCAGGACTGCTTTGATCGCACCGACTGGGACCTGTTTGCACAACAGGCTACCAGTGGCACAGAGGTAGACTTGGAGGAGTACACATCCACTGTGCTCTCCTACATCAACTGCTGTGTGGAGACTGTCACAGTGGACAAGCAAATAAAGATGTTCCCAAACCGGAAACCCTGGATGAACAAGGAGGTTCAGGATCTACTAAGGGCACGCAACAACGCCTTTAAATCCAGGGACACTTCTGCTTACAGTGCGGCCAGGTCGAACCTGAACAGAGGCATAAAAAAGGCCAAAGTCATCCACAGGCAAAGGGTAGAAGACCACTTCAATACCGCGGACACCAGAAGCATGTGGTAGGGTGTCAGGGACATCACTGACTACAAGAGCAGCCCCGCCTGCCCCCACGGTGATATCACACTGGCCAACGAACTAAACACCTTCTTTGCCCGGTTCGATACTGGCAACACCACCAGGTGTGGAATAACCCCGGCCATAGCGGAGGGACAGGCCTTAACACTGAGCACTCAGGAGGTACAGTGCGCTCTGCGTAGGATCAATCCACGCAAGGCTGCAGGCCCGGATGGTGTACAGGGAAGAGTATTAAAGGACTGTGCTGGACAGCTGGCGGAGGTATTCACGAGAATCTTCAATCTCTATCTCTGGCAACGGTCCCCAAGTGCCTGAAAACAGCCACCATGGCATAAAAAGTCCAAAATCACCAACCTCAACGACTACCGGCCGGTTGCCCTGACTCCAATCCCCATGAAGTGCTTCGAAAGGCTGGTCCTCTCCCATATTAAATCCAGCATCCCTGCCTCACTGGACTCTCATCAATTTGCATACAGGGCAAATAGATCGACAGAGGATGCCATCTCTCTGGCCCTTCACACTGTCCTGACTCACCTGGACAGACAGGGCACGTATGTGAGGATGCTCTTCATTGACTATAGCTCTGCATTCAATACGGTCATCCCCACCAAGCTCACCACCAAACTCCACCAGCTAGGCCTCAGCTTACCGATATGCGCTTGGATCCTGAACTTTCTCACGGAGCGACCGCAGGCAGTGAGACTGGGCCCGCACCTGTCCTCCACCATCACCCTGAGCACCGGCACACCACAGGGTTGTGTACTAAGCCCCATGCTCTACTCCCTCTTCACTCACGACTGTGTCCCTGCATTCGACACCAACACCATCGTGAAGTTTGCAGATGACACAACAGTGATTGGGCTGATCACCAACGGTGATGAAACAAACTACAGAGCGGAGGTGCAGAACCTGGCGGACTGGTGCGCCAATAACAACTTGGCACTAAACACCTCCAAGACCAAGGAGCTGATTATTGACTTCAGGAGGTCCCATTCTGGAGAATACGCCCCAATCTCCATTTATGGGGAAAGTGTGGAGAGAGTGTCCAGCTTTAAGTTTCTGGGCACTCACATTTCAGAAGACCTCACATGGTCCACAAACACCGCCGCGCTGGTCAAGAAGGCACAGCAACGACTGTTCTTCCTGAGGACATTAAAAAAGACTGGTCTGCCCCAACAGCTGCTGACAACGTTCTACCGCTGCACCACAGAGAGCATACTAACGTATGGCATCTCTGTGTGGTATCTCAGCTGCACGGAGGCGGAGAGGAGAGCTCTTCAGCGCGTCGTCAACAGAGCGCAGAGGATCATCGGGACAGAGCTACCAGCCTTGGAGGGCATCTACCACACGCGGTGCCTCAGGAAGGCCCTCAGCATCCATAAGGACTCATCACACCCCTGCCACGGTCTGTTTCAACTACTTCCCTCCGGCAGACGTTACAAGGCCTTCTACGCCCGAACCTCCAGACTCAGGAACAGTTTTATCCCAAGAGCTATAGCGGCTCTGAACCGGCCCTAATGAGTGCCCCCCCACCCACCCCCTTTGGACAGTCTCCCTCAGATGGTCACGTCAATCAATTCAGCTTGTTTATTTATGTATTGTATTTATTTACCTTTCTTGTACATCAGTGGAGCTGCACACTAAATCTCGTTGCACTGACGTGCAATGACAATAAAAGATATATTATTATTATTATTATTATATTATTGCTGGTCGGCACGATCTCGGTCGGCCGTAGGGCATGTTTCTGCCGAAGGTCGACACAAAAAGCTGGAGTAACTCTGTGAGTCAGGCAGCTTCGCTGGATAAAAGGAATGGGTGACGGCCGAGTCGAGACCCTTCTTCAGACTGAGATTAACGGTTTACATGCTGTATGAGGTCACAAGGAATTGTAGAATTAGGCCATTCAGCCCATCAAGTCTACTCCGTCATCCAATCATGGCTGATCTATCTCTCCCTCCTAACCCCATTCTCCTGCCTTCTCCCCATAACCCCTAACATCCGTACTAATCCAGAATCTGTCAATCTCTGCCTTCAAAATAACACTGACTTGGCCTCTACAGCTTTCTGTGGCAGAATTCCCTGAATTCCACAGATTCACCACCCTCTGACTAAAGATATTTCTCCTCATCTCCTTCCTAAAAGAACCTCCTTTAATTCTGAGGCCATGACTTTTCGTCCCAGACTCTCCCACTAGTGGAAACATCCTCTCCACATCCACTCTATCCAAGCCTTTCACTATTCTGTGTTTCAATGAGGTCCCCACCTCATTCTTCTAAACTGTGAGCTAAGAACCAAACTAAATCTCTTGCCTTATTTGTTCCAGGTGGGG
Organism: Amblyraja radiata; assembly: GCF_010909765.2. Classification (NCBI taxonomy): domain Eukaryota; kingdom Metazoa; phylum Chordata; class Chondrichthyes; order Rajiformes; family Rajidae; genus Amblyraja; species Amblyraja radiata. The sequence continues at coordinate 15,087 of NW_022630654.1, read as the reverse complement.
TTCTTGAAGATTAGCCACAAATATGAGATTATGTTCCTGCTGCCGACGTCACAGAACTTGGGCCAGGGCTCCTGCTGCACCCCACTGCCCAGCCTCTACTTGAAGCTGGTCGAGATCACCCCAGTGCCAGAAGGTAAGGTTCGTCTCCAAGTTAGGGTGCAGCGGTAGAGTTGCTGCCTTGCAGCGCCAGAGACCCGGGTTTGATCCTGACTACGGGCGCTTGTACGTTCCTTCCATCACCCACGTGGGTTTTCTCCTAGATCTTTGGTTTTCCCCACACTCCAAAGACATACAGGTATGTAGGTAAATTGCCTTGGTGTAAAATTGTCCCTAGTGTGTGTAGGGCAGTGTTAATATGAGGAGATCGCCGCTGGTCGGCGCAGACCCAGTGGGCCGAAGGGCCTGTTTCTGCACCGCAAAATCCTTTACGAGGATGTTGCCATGACTAGAGGGTCAGAGCTATAGGGAGAGGTTGAGTAGGCTGGGTTGAGGGGTGGTCTTATAGAGGTGTATAAAATCATGAGAGGAATAGATTGGGTAGATGCACAGAGTCTCTTACCCAGAGTTGGTGAATCGAGGACCAGAGGACATAGTTTTAAGGTGAAGGGGAAAAGATTTAATAGGAATCTGAGGGGTAACTTTTTCACACAAAGGGTGGTGGGTGTACGTAACGTGCTGACAGATAAAGTAATTGTGGCAGGGACTATCCCAACGTTTAAGAAACAGTTAAACAGGTCTTCTTATTGAGTCAACACACAAGATTAGAAATTGTTCAGCCAGAGCTGAACACACTTCTCGGTATCTGCATACAATGGTGTCTGTCTTGCCACTTTTTGTACGTGGTGGTGGAAATATTGGTGAAAGCAGGGCTGCGACGTGAACGCTCTTTCCTTGACCCCAGTTAGACAGGTACATGGATAGGACAGGTTTGGTGGGATATGGACCAAATGCGGGCAGGTGGGACTAGTGTAGCTGGGACATGTTGGCTGGTGTGGGCAAGCTGTTTCCATAGTGTATCACTCTCTGACTATGAAAAAGAGACAAAATGGTGTCAGATAAAGAGAGAAGTGGGGTGAAGTGCTAGAGGGAAGGATATACTGTTGTTGGGGGGGGGGGTGGGGGTGGGGGGTGGGAAAGAGGGGTGGGATAGTGGATGAAATTGGTGCACACAGGAGTAGGGGTGTGTGCAGGAAAAGGGAGAGGGGGAGGGAATGATGTGATTTAAAATTGGGGAATTCAGTGTTCATACTGCCGTGATATAAACTACCCGTGGGATATCAGAATCAGAATCACACTTTATTCGCCAAGTATGTTTGACATACGAGGAATTTCATTGGCCAGGTCAGTCATACAATTAAAAGCAACAAATCACTCAAAAACACATTTTAACATGAATATCCACCACAGTGAATCCTACACATTCCTCACTGTGAAGGAAGGCAAAATAAAGTTCAAGACCTTCCCTTAGTTCTTCCTTGGTTGGGGGCCTCGAGCCCTCCATTGACGGGATGGTCTTCGCTCCCGTAACCGGCGGCGTTCGGGCCCTCCGCGTCGAGGCGTTCAGCTCCTGCATCAGGGGGATGTCAGCTCCCCCGCGCCGGGCGAGCGAACCTCGCGTCGGGGCTGGTTGAACCTCCTGCGACATTGGAGCTCCCGACTCTGCCTCTCCTGAGACTGCGAGCCCTTGATGATAAGTCCGCGGTGGTCGCGGTGGGAGTGATCCCAGGCAAGGGATCCGCTCCAATGTTAGGTCCGTGCCCCGCGGTGGGGCTCATGACAGTACGAGGAGGCTTCCAGCTCCATCGATGGAAGGCTGCAGAGCCCGGAGAATGTGATCCGAAAATTGATCACATCTCCGGGAAGGTAAGAACCTGAGAAAAGGTTTCCCCCGATCCCCTCCCCCCTCCTCCCACATAAAACAAAACGAGAACATTAAAACAAACTTTTAACAAACTAAAAAATAACAAAAGGAAAGAAAAAACAAACAGACTGCCGGCAGGGCTGCCATCTCCCCGGCGCCCCTGGTGGTCATGAGCTAGAAACAGGCCCTTCGACCCAACTTGCCCACACCCGACCAACATGCCCCAGCTACACTAGGCCCACCTGCCTGCATTTGGTCCGTAGCTTTCCACATTTTCTGAGGGATATTTTCTGAATGTGGGACATTTTCTGAGCAAACGAATTGGATAACTTGGATTGCTCTTTAAATGCCATAGACAAAAAGGTGAAAGGGATTTGAAAGGGGGTGATCATTTTCCAATGTTCAATAGATTCAGGATCAGTTCCTGTGGATTGGAGGATAGCTAATGTTATCCCACTTTTCAAGAAAGGAGAGAGAGAGAAAACGGGAAATTACAGACCAGTTAGCCTGACCGGTGGTGGGAAAGATGCTGGAATCAATTATTAAAGAGGTAATAATGGGGCATTTGGATAGCAGTAAAAGGATTAGTCCAAGTCAACATGGATTTATGAAAGGGAAATCATGCTTGACTAATTCTTCTGGAATTTTTTGAGGATGTGACAAGTAAAATGGATGAAGGTGTGCCAGTGGATGTAGTGTATCTAGACCTTCAGAAAGCCTTTGATAAGGTCCAGCATGGGAGACTGGTGACTAAAATTAGAGCACATGGCATTGGGGGTAGGGTGTTGACATGGATAGAAAATTGGTTGGCAGCCCGGAAGCAAAGAGTAGGAGTGAACGGGTCCTTTTCAGAATGGCAGGCGAGTGGAGTGCCGCAAAGCTCGATGTTGGGGCCGCAACTGTTTACCATATATATTAATGATTTGGAAGAGGGAATTAGGAGCAATACTAGCAAGTTTGCGGATGACACAAAGCTGGGTGGCAGTGTGAGCTGTGAAGAGGATGTTAGGAGGTTGCAGGGTGACCTGGACAGGTTGAGTGAGTGGGCAGTATAATGATGCAGTATAATATAGATAAATGTGAGGTTATCCACTTTGGCGGCAAAAACAAGGGGGCAGATTATTATCTCAATGGGGTTGGGTTAGGTAAGGGGGAGGTGGAGTTTAGAAGGATGAGGGGTGTTCTTATAGAAACATATAAAATTATAAAAGGACTGGACAAGCTAGATGCAGGAAAAATGTTCCCAATGTTGGGCGAGTCCAGAACCAGGGGCCACAGTCTTAGAATAAAGGGGAGGTCATTTAAGACTGAGGTGAGAAAAAACTTTTTTACCCAGAGAGTTGTGAATTTATGGAATTCCCTGCCACAGAGGGCAGTGGAGGCCAAATCACTGGATGGATTTAAGAGAGAGTTAGATAGAGCTCTAGGGGCTAGTGGAGTCAAGGGATATGGGGAGATGGCAGGCACGGGTTATTGATAGGGGACGATCAGCCAGGATCACAATGAATAGCGGTGCTGGCTCGAAGGGCCGAATGGCCTCCTCCTACACCTATTTTCTATGTTTCTATGAATCGTAAGCAGGTCAATCTGCAAAGCCCTTCAGCCCAACGTACCCACGCCGGACGAAGATCCCACATCTACACCAGTCCCACCTGCCCGTGTTTGGCCCATATCCTTCTAAACCTGTCCTATCCATGTACCTGTCTAAATATATTTTAAATGCCTCATCTACCTCCTCCGGAAGATCTTGTCATAGATCCATCTGACACTGTGTTAAAAGTTGCCCCTCAGGTTCCTATTAAATCTTTCCCTCCTCACCTTAAACCTATGTCCTCTGGTTCGTGATCCCCTAATGTGGGTGAAAAATTATGTGCATCAACCCCATCTCTTTCCCTCATTATATTGTACAGCTCTATTAGATCACCCGTCACCCTCCTGCACTCTAAGGAATAGAGTCCCAGCCTGTCCAACCTAGAGCTCAAGCCCTCGAGTCCTGGCAACATCCTCTGATAGATTTTGGGCTTGCCACTGAGGGTATCAGGTGAAGTAATCGGTTATTGGGTGGCATGGTGGAGCAGCGGTAGAGTTGCTGCCCTACCTTGCTGGAGGAGGTATAGCAGTGTGAAAACGCACACCTCCAGATTCAGTGTCTGAAGAAGGGTCTCGACCCGAAACATTGCCTACTTCCTTCGCTCCATAGATGCTGCCTCACCCGCTGAGTCCACCTCCTGATTCAGGGAAAGTTTCTTCCCAGCTGTTATCAGGCAACTGAACCATCCTACCAGCAACTAGAGAGCAGTACTGAGAGCAATGAGGTACTATCTACCTCATTGGTGACCCTCGGACTATCTTCGATCGGACTTTGCTGGCTTTACCTTGCACTAAACGTTATTCCCTTATCATCTATCTGTGCACTGCAGGTGGCTTGATTGTAATCATGTATTGCCTTGCTGCTGACTGGTTAGCATGCAGTAAACTGTATACGTGACAAGAAACGAAACAACTCCCAATTGAGTCTTTCTGTTGGTAGAAAATAAGCTTTTCAGGTTTTCAATGAGGTAGAAGGTAGTTCAGGGCCGATCTCTAGTTGTGGTAGGATGGTTCAGTTGCCTGATAACAGCTGAGAAGAAATTGTCCCAGAATCTGGAGGTGTGCGTTTTCACACTTCTGTACCTTTTGCCCAATAGGAGAGGGGAGAAGGGGGAGTGACCGGGGTGAGACTGGTCCTTGGTTATACTGCTGGCCTTGCCGAGGCAGCGCGAGGTGTAGATGGAGTTGATGGAAGGGAGGTTGGTTTGTGTGATGGTCTGGGCTCGTCCACAACTCCCTGCAATTTCCTGTGGGTCTTGGATGGAGCTGTTCCCAAACCGTGCGGCGATGCATCCCGATAGAATGCTTTGTACGGAGCATCTGTGGAAGTTGGTGAGAGTTGTAGGGGACATGCCGAACTTCCTAAACCTTCCAAGGAAGTAGAGATGTTGGTGTGATTTCTTGGTCGCTGCTTCAATATGGGTGATCCAGGAGAAGTTGTTGGTGACATTGACTCCGAGGAACTTGAAGTTTTTAACCATCTCTAATTTGGCGAAGACAAGGCAAACTGAAGTATGTGTACGGCTTCGCTTCCTGAAACTGGTCAGAGTTGTTTGGGACGTGTTGAACTTCCTTGGCCTTCTAAGGCTGGACAGGAGGATTAGACTAGCCAGCATGGGCAGGATGGTATGAATGGCCTCTTCCTTGCTTTGAGATTTGCTGTTTAGTTTAGTTTAGAGATACAGCGAGGAAACAGGCCCTTCGGCCCACCAGGTCCACGCCGACCAGCGATCCCCGCAGATTAGCACAAGCCTACACACACTAGGGACAATTGATACTTATGCCAAGTATTTCACACAGAGAGTGTGAGTCTGTGGAATTCTCTGCCTCGGAGGCTGGTTCTCGGGATACTTTCAAGAGAGAGCTAGATAGGGCTCTTAAAGATAGCGGAGTCAGGGGATATGGGGAGAAGGCAGGAATGTGGTACTGATTGGGGATGATCAGCCATGATCACATTGAATGGCGGTGCTGGCTCGAAGGGCCAAGTGGCCTGCTCCTGAACCTTTTGTCTATACACAATCCCGAGCCAATTAATCTACAAACCTGTACTTGGAGTCTGGGAGGAAACTGAAGATCTCGGAGAAAACACATGCGGTCACGGGGAGAACGTACAAGCTTCGTACAGATAGCATCCGTAGTCGGGATCGAACCCGGAGCTCCGGCGCTGCAAGCGCTGTAAGGCAGCAACTCTACCGCTGCTCCACCGTGCCGCCCTGTTTGTGGGCAAACCTGTTGCTTCTAACTTTTACCAGTTGATAAACAGAGAGAAGGTCCCACTTTTTTTCCTGAGAGCTGATTGCAGTGAAGTGTTGACCTTCTTCAGTTCCATCAGCGTACACTGTCTATAGGCCCTGACAATAAACTAAACTAAATCAATGAGTTTGGCTACTTTAAGAGCTTCCAATGTCCCTCCCAGTAATTATGTCTGGAAACATTGTGGTCAGCAGTAATAAAGACTGGTTAGAATCCAGAGAACAAGCTTCGATTAAGTACCCACATCAATAACAATCATTATTTCATGGAGGAGAAAGTCCCAAAACACTTAACAGCATAATCGGATTGGACATTGATATGGGTCGCTTTAGGAGTGATTCCAACAAAACTCCTCTGAGCATAGAGATATAGATTCATACAGCGTGGAAACAAGCCCTTTGGACCAACTTGTCCACACTGGCCAATATGTCCCATCTACACTAGTCCCACCTGCCTGCACTTGGCCCATTTCCCTCTAAACTTGCCCTGTCCATGCACCTGTCAACTACCTCCTCTGGCAGCTCGTTCCATACGCTCACCACCCTACTCGTGAAAAAGTTACCCCTCAGGTTCTATCAAATCTTTCCCCCTTCACCTTAAACCTATGTCCTCTGGTCCTCAATTCCCCTACTCTAGGCAAGAGTGCATCCACCTGATCTATTCCCCTCATGATTTTATGCACCTCGATAAGATCACTCCTCATCCTCCTGCGCTCCAAAAAACAAAGTCCCTCTTAGTTAACATGTACTGGTTTAGGGAAGAACTTCCCGAAGTTACCTGGTGGTGCAGCAGTAGAGTTGCTGCCTTACAGCGCCAGAGACCTGGGTTCGATCCCGACTACGGGTGCTGTCTGTACGGAGTTTGTACGTTCTCCCCGTGACCAGCGTGGGTTTTCTCCGAGAATTTCGACTTCCTCCCACACTCCAAAGACGTGCAGGTTTGTAGGTTAATTGGCTTAGTGAAAATGTAAAAATTGTGTGTGTAGGATAGTGTTAATGTGCGGGGGTTGCTGGTCGGTTTGGACTCTGTGGGCCGAAGGGCCTGTTTCCGTGCTGTATCTCTAAACTAAACTAAAGTTTGGGATCTGGAGATATAGAGACCAACAAATGGCAGCAAGTGGTGGCAAAGCTGGAAGATTCTCGGAAGGTTGTTAGGCCAGTGGTGGTTACAGATTAAAGATTCCATCTCTCAGAAGACTTAACTAAATAATTCTTCCTCATTGACAGCTTGGTAAATATGTTACAAGGTCAGGTCACACTAACTAGGAGGCTCCACAGAGCTTGTTGAATTAGATTAGAGCCAAATCTAAATGTAAATGTCAAAACAAAATTGTCCCTACTGTGTGTAAGGTAGTGTTAGTGTGCGGGGATTGCTGGTCGGCACGGACCCAGTGGGCCGAAGGGCCTGTTTATGTGCTGTATCTCTAAACTAAACTGACCTAAACCAGAGGACATTGGTTTATAGTGAGGTATACTTTGCACGTGACTATCAAGCACCATTGTGCCTTTGCCATCGCTTGCCACCCATTGTTGGCCTCCCAAGTTAGACTCAAAATGCAGGAGTAACCCAGCGGGACAGGCAGCATTTCTGGAAAGAAGGAATGGGTGACTTTTTGGTTTGAGGGTTGGGTCTGAAGAAGGGACCCGACCCCAAACGCCACCCATTCCTTTTCTCCAGAGATGCTGCCTGTCCCTCTGAGTTATGCCAGCATTTTGTGTCTATCTTCGGTGTGCACCAGCATCTGCAGTTCCTTCTTACACACCAAGTCCAAAGTTCTTCTGTGAACCAGCTATGAAGCAGCTCAGAGGAGTTTTGTTGGGATCACTCCTATAACGACCCATATCAATTTTCATTCCGATTACGCTGTTAAGTGCTTTTGGACTTTTTTCTCCATGAAGTAATGATTGTTGTTGATGTGCGTACTTAATCGAAGCTTGTTCTCTAGACTCTAACCAATCTTTGTTACTGCTGACCACAATGCTTAAGAAACAATTAGACAGATACATGGATAAGACAGGTTTAGAGTGATATGGGCCAAACGCAGTCAGCTTTTTTTTAGTTTAGTTTAGAGATACAGCGCGGAAACAGGCCCTTCGGCCCGCCGAGTCCGCACCGACCAGTGATCCCCGCACATTAATACTATCCTACACACACAAGGGACATTTTGCATTTATGCCAAGCCAATTAACCTACAAACCCGTACTCCTTCGGAGTGTGGGAGGAAACCGAAGATCTCGTAGAAAACCCACACAATCACGGGGAGCACGTACACACTCCGTACAGACAGCACCCAGAGTCGGGATCGAACCCGGGTCTTTGGGACTGCACACGCTGTGCTGTAAGGCAGCAACTCTACTGCTGCGCCATCGTGCTGCCCTACTATGTGGGACTTGTGTAGCTGGGACATGTTGGTCCGTGTGGGCAAGTTGGGCTGAAGGGCCTGTTTCCACACTGTATCACTCTGTGGCTATGAGATAATGTATTTCAGACTGGTTCAGCATTGGGTAGACATAGAGGCATACGAACAGAAGCAGGCCACTCGGCCCAACTTGACCATGCCGACCGAGATGCTCCAACTAAGTGTTACGGCCGCCAAAATCAAATACCTCAAAGGCCAATAACATAATACAAAACCAGGTTCAAATGGAAAAATTATTTATTTTTCACTAACAAAAAGAACTAAACCTGGATCAAACAAACAAAGAGGGGTCGGATGGGCTAGCAAACAAAAGATAAAGGGTGCTCTGGCCGACCACTCAATGGGCCGTCGGACCAGAGACTCTAAACCTGCCTCAGTGTGAAAATAAACCTGAAACAAAACCACAAAAACAATAATGCCAGTCCCATCCTTCCCAAGCAAAATAAGTTAATACAGAATGAAGAGTTACATAAAGAACACTATGCAATCAAACAAACTAAACCAACACCAGACTGCTGCCACCAGTCTGAGGGGGAAGAGAGAGACAGAGAGAGAGACTGCCAGTGCACATGGTCTTTTTAAGCTGAGGCTCCGTCATCAGGCTCACATGATGCAGCTTGGGCCAGGAGCCTCCAATCAGGTACAGGAGCAGCCAGGCAGCAGGAGGTACTAATGGAAATCAGAGAAACAGGTTAGTACATAATTAACACCAGCAGAGGGAGCGCATAACACCCCCACCCTAAGTTACTGAATATGTTTCTGAAAATAAAATAAAGACCACCACCAAATTTCAGAAACTATTTAGTAGCTCAGACATCACTGGCGTGACAATGCGTCAGCCAAGACATTATCCCTGCCACGGATATGCCTGACTTCCAGATTGTAGCCCTGCAACTGTAAACTCTAGCTCATTAAGATATGTTGTCACTCTTTCAGGAAGACAGTTTTTAAAATCCTCCATTATCATCAAGGACCTTAACTCGGCAATATCTTTTACTCCCTGAGAAGCACACCAGCGTTCAAACAGAGCCTCCTTTTCGCGAGCAAATTCAACATATGTTTGGTTATCATATTTTCTGAAACGCTTTACCAACAAGGATGCATTGCAACAGCAATGTCCACACGCCCTTAGGCCCAAAGATCTTATAGCGGAGCAAGATAGGCTACTCCTGCGAAATGCAATGGGCTGACGTGTAGTACGCTATGGAGGGGATCCTGGGCATTTTTCCCCGCCCATTTTAGTAACCTGAGCCTACCTGACCCGACCAGACTCGCAGTGTAATCAATGTAGCGGGGCAACAGTTTGTGTGGGTTAGATTCATAAATCTGTCAGTTCATACTTCTTGTCAAGAATAAAATTTGACTCTGGTAATTGTCTTTTTTAATGTTTTTTAAATCATTTCTTTTTAAATGGCTCACAAGCAGTGTTTGAGTTGATTTTGTAGTAACCGGAACCGACCCTCGCAGGGTGATTGACATTGCGGGGGAACTTTTTGTGTGTGATATAGGGTTAGATTCATAATTCTGTTAGTTCATAATTCTGTTAATTCTTGTTAAAGAATAAAATGTTTATAAACAAACATACATGAAAATTATATAAATGTATATAATCATATAACACACACAATTATATTTCTTCTGATCCAATAATGAACTTTATTTCAGACTAGACAAGGGACATTAAATAAGAAACATTGTAAATAAGAAACATTGTAAACCTCCCTGCAACTTCACACACATTAGGCCTTATCCCCCCCCCCCCCCCCCCCGGCACTCCCTCGCCTGCCCCCTCACTACAATGTCTCCCCCCCCTCCTATGCCCCTCTCCCCGCTGCCCCGCACTCCCTCTCCCAGCTGCCCCGGACCCCACACTCCCTCTCCCGCTGCCCTGGGCTGCGCACCCCCTCTCCCGCTGCCCCGGACCCCGCACTCCCTCTCCCGCTGCCCCGGACCCCGCACTGTTGTGGGGCGTATCACTGATGGGGATGAGTCAGAGTATAGAAGAGAGATCGAGCAACTGTCCATATGGTGCCAGCGCAATAACCTGGCCCTCAACACCAGCAAAACCAAGGAACTGATTGTGGACTTTGGAAGGAGTAGGAGGGGGACCCACAGCCCCATTTATATTGGTTGAAAGGGTCAAGAGCTTCAAATTCCTGGGCGTGCACATCTCTGAAGATCTTTCCTGGTCCGAGAACACTAATGCAATTATCAAGAAAGCTCATCAGCGCCTCTACTTCCTGAGAAGATTACGGAGAGTCGGTTTGTCAAGGAAGACTCTCTCTAACTTCTACAGGTGCACAGTCGAGAGCATGCTGACCGGTTGCATCGTGGCTTGGTTCGGCAATTTGAGCGCCCTGGAGAGGAAAAGGTTCAGGAATAGCTACTTCCCCACAGCCATCAGGCTATTAAACCTGGCTCGGACAAAACTCTGATTATTAATAACCATTTTCTGTTATTTGCACTTTATCAGTTTATTTATTCATGTGTGTATATATTTATATCATGGTATATGGACACACTTATCTGTTTTGTAGTAAATGCCTACTATGTTCTGTTGTGCTGAAGCAAAGCAAGAATTTCATTGTCCTATACAGGGACACATGACAATAAACTCACTTGAACTTGAACTTGTTCCATACACTCACCACCCTTTATGTGGCAAAAGTTACCCCTTAAAAAGTTACCTCTTAAAAATACTTCAAACAAAAAACATTGAAATCATACTTCTACAATGCACTAAAACATAATTTTAATACATCAAATTTAAAAAAGTTCCTACTGTGGGAGGTGGGACACCCCCCCTCCCACACCTTCCCCTCACTCGGTTGTTCCACTCCTTCGCCGGGTACCCCCAAGGCGAGTGATCAGTGATCGCTCAGCCCCCCCACTTTCAAAAACGCTCTGTGGCCCCTGGCTCAGACAGAGAGCACTGCCAGATGTGAGCGGGGAACTGATGCCATTTGTCCGTGATGTCTGGATCCCAATGCTCAGCGCTTCGTGTTTCGGAGTTGGCTAATGTTATTGATTTGTAATTAGCCTGATTTAGCCTAATTAGTTGACAAAACCTTCATTTATTAATCTGGAATATCCAGGGGGATGGAATAAATGTAATATTAAAATGACATGCAAGGTGTTAGGCTGTCTGTCACAACATAACCCATTGTTTCCTTCAGTTAAATATTGGGAATGGTAGCACTATTGTAATTGGTCACTCAACTATTATGTTTGTTTACCTCACTGACTATTTCTAACCCCTACCCCCCCAAATTCCTGTGACAGGTTGAATAGAAATGTCCCCAAACTCGTTGTTTTATTAATTGAACACGTAGATGAACATCCTCAAGGAGTGTAATCAGATGGAAACTGATTCAGATGTGATGTGTAAGAGCTTTTTCAAAGAAGGGGCATATTTTAAAGGAGTGCCAGAGATACTTACAGGGGAATGTGTAAGGGGGTTATTATTTGCCTTTAGTTTTAGCTTGAACCAGGACATCTGAAGATTCAATGTTTAATTGTTATTGTGCTGATACTGACTCCAACCAACCATGTAATGAATATCATCCATTCCGGAGTTTTTATTTTTCTGATGCCATTTAAACTTCACTTGGATTTCAATCACTTCAATGTAGAAGTAATTTGGAATGGGGAGCATTGGAACAAAAATTTGCCCTCAGTACATATTAAATGTAATATAATAATGTACAGTATCTCAACGGCACTTCCCTCCGCTCTCTCCCACCTCGACAACAGAGACACTTACGTAAGAATGCTGTTCATCGATTACAGCTCAGCATTCAACACCATTATACCCTCTAATCTGATCACCAAACTCGGTAACCTGGGCATCGACCCCTCCCTCTGCAACTGGATACTGGACTTTCTAACCAACAGACCCCAGTCTGTTAGGTTAGACAAGCACACCTCTTCTACCCTCACCCTGAACACCGGCGTTCCACAGGGCTGTGTGCTGAGCCCCCTCCTCTACTCCCTCTTCACCTACGACTGCACACCTGTACATGGTACTAACACCATCATCAAGTATGCAGATGATACAACGGTGATTGGCCTCATCAGCAACAACGATGAGTCGGTCTATAGGGAGGAGGTCCAGCTCCTAGCAGCATGGTGCGCTGACAATAACTTGGCCCTTAACTCCAAGAAGACCAAGGAGCTCATTGTAGACTTCAGGAAGTCTAGGGGCGGCACGCACATTCCATCCACATCAACGGGACGGAGGTGGAACGTGTTTCCAGCTTCAGGTTCCTGGGGGTCAACATCTCCGATGACCTCTCTTGGACCCACAATACCTCAACTCTGGTCAAGAAGGCTCACCAGCGTCTCTTCTTCCTGAGGAGACTGAAGAAGGTCCATCTGTCTCCTCAGATTCTGGTGAACTTCTACCGCTGCACCATCATATAACCATATAACCATATAACAATTACAGCACGGAAACAGGCCATCTCGACCCCTCTAGTCCGTGCCGAACACATAATCTCCCCTAGTCCCATATACCTGCGCTCAGACCATAACCCTCCATTCCTTTCCCATCCATATAACTATCCAATTTATTTTTAAATGATAAAAACGATCCTGCCTCCACCACCTTCACTGGAAGCTCATTCCACACAGCTACCACTCTCTGAGTAAAGAAGTTCCCCCTCATGTTACCCCTAAACTTCAGTCCCTTAATTCTCAAGTCATGTCCCCTTGTTTGAATCTTCCCTACTCTCAGTGGGAAAAGCTTTTCCACGTCAACTCTGTCTATCCCTCTCATCATTTTAAAAACCTCTATCAAGTCCCCCCTTAACCTTCTGCGCTCCAAAGAATAAAGCCCTAACTTGTTCAACCTTTCTCTGTAACTTAGTTGCTGAAACCCAGGCAACATTCTAGTAAATCTCCTCTGTACTCTCTCTATTTTGTTGACATCCTTCCTATAATTAGGCGACCAAAATTGTACACCATACTCCAGAATTGGCCTCACCAATGCCTTGTACAATTTTAACATTACATCCCAACTTCTATACTCAATGCTCTGATTTATAAAGGCCAGCACACCAAAAGCTTTCTTTACCACCCTATCTACATGAGATTCCACTTTCATGGAACTGTGCACAGTTATTCCCAGATCCCTCTGTTCACCTACATTCTTCAATTCCCTACCATTTACCATGTACGTCCTATTTTGATTTGTCCTGCCAAGATGTAGCACCTCACACTTATCAGCATTAAACTCCATCTGCCATCTTTCAGCCCACTCTTCCAACTGGCATAAATCTCTCTGTAGACTTTGAAACTCTTCTTCATTACCCGCAACCCCACCTATCTTAGTATCATCTGCATACTTACTAATCCATCAAGAGCATCCTTACCAACTGTATCACAGTATGGTATGGCAACTGCTCTGTCTCCGACCGGAAAGCACTGCAGAGGGTGGTGAAAATTGCCCAACGCATCACCGGTTCCTCGCTCCCCTCCATTGAGTCTGTCCAAAGCAAGTGTTGTCTGCGAAGGGCGCTCAGCATCGCCAAGGACTGTTCTCATCCCAACCATGGACTGTTTACCCTCCTACCATCTGGGAGGCGCTACAGGTCTCTCTGTTGCCGGACCAGCAGGTCCAGGAACAGCTTCTTCCCTGCGGCTGTCACACTACTGAACAATGTACCTCGGTGACTGCCAATCACCCCCCCCGGACACTCCTCCCACAGGAAAAACACTATGACTGTATGCATGTAAATAGATTTATTTATTGAAACCATATTCTATGTCGCTCTTCCAAGGAGATGCTAACTGCATTTCGTTGTCTCTGTACTGTACACTGACAATGACAATTAAAGTTGAATCTGAATCTGAATCTGTATGCATGTTGGTAGGTGCAATCAAAACAAAGATCTTTTTATCACAGTTGTGTTATGAATACCACAGAAAATATTATGCACTCTCAAGATCACATTTAATAGAATAATATCACTTAAATATATAGTTATTGGACTATATAGTTATTGAGAGGAAGACAGCCATATACTGAAAATATTGGGGGTGAAAATGACTTCAGGACAGTTTGTTAGGAAAATGAAGGAAATGGTAACAAAATACTTATACAGCGTCAGTGCAGAGGGGCTAGGAGCAAGGCCAAGTGTGCATCCAGAGTCAAGGTCTGGAATAGTAATAGGTGTGCAGTTAAAGCTGGGACAATGGGAGTGTTCAGCACGAGGAACCTAAGCAGGTAAGCAGCTATGATCAGGGTAGAATAGGTGTCCAGGTGTAAGGCTGGACTCAGGGTCAGGAGTGAGAGAAGGTATGCAACTGGAATCAGGGTCAGGAGTAGTACCAGGTGTGCAGTGAGACCCAGGTTGGTCAACATGGGCCAAGTGTTTGATTATAATCTGATTTCCATACATGAATTTACTAAAATCATTCATGTGCTGCACGTGCCTGGCTCTACCGTGGAATGTAATTAGGAATGTAATTTAGCCTAACCTTATTCATAGCTAATCAAGTTTAAGTTAAAAGGCTCACTACAGTATGCACCAGATTTCACAATTTCAAGCTGAAAAATGCAAAAGCTCCATACCAATGGGTGGGGGTGGGACACTCTGCTCCCAAATACCCCCCCACGCTCCCTCTGGCTTGGTATCTCGCAATTTCACACTCCCAACTCTCACCCTATGTTGGCAGCCTTGTAAACAGCACAGATTGCACTTTGGAAATAACTCCTTGGTTTTGCACTTCTGGAGCTGTTGCATAACTGGGTAAATGTTTTAAACCTTTGAGGCTCGGCCTGTGCTGTTTGTTCCTTCATTTCAGAGGCTCCACGTTGCTAATCCCCGCCTCCGTAATCTTTGTGAAAGTGTCTTTGCATTCTGCCTGGCAACGAGACTGCTCGATCCCCAGCAGCTGTTGTAGGGCTCGGGATCCCAGCATCGGCCCATCTCCCTGGTCCTGAGAGCTCTATGTCTCTCCT